>NC_077229.1:288578657-288791157 GCF_027887165.1 Monodelphis domestica | reverse complement strand
CTTTTATAAGCCATCATTGGGTATATGCCTTAAATTACTTTTAGTCACTATGCATCTCTTTATCTTTTAGGTCACCTGTAATTACCTCTTGTGGAAATATCTTGAAGAATTTTATCATGAATTTTTAGTATCTGAGCTGATTCTCCCCTCCTCACCCCCTTTGGTGCACTACCTATGATTTCAGTTGCTAAGAGACTTCCAGTGAGAAAACTCCCTTTGTTAATGTAATTAAACACAGCTCTACAAATTAAAATCCCAGAGAGTTGCTTGGGGACCTAAGAGGTCAAACTATGTTTGCCCAGGGTCAAAAAGTCAGTAAGTAACAGAAGCAAGATTTAAGACTATCTTCCTAATTGAGACAACAGATCTAGAACCACAAGACTATCTTTTTTATTCCCCTCAGGAATGTCAATATTTAAGAAATTCTGAGCACTAAAAATTGTTTATTGAAAGTAGCATCAATCAAAGTAGCATAGATACAGGATTTCTTTTGGGAGATATGCAAGAACCTTAGAAACAAATGAGATAATATGTAAAGCTCCTGGCAAACCTTAAAGTGTTACATAAATGCTAACTATTAAAATTATATATAATATATTTTTTTCCAAAAGAGAACCTTCAAGGTGTTTTTTTATTAATAAAAACAGGAAGACAATGGGATGTGGGTTGCTTTGGGATTTTGAGTCAGTCACTAAAAATGTTAGATTATAGGAAACTGGTTCTATGGCTCCACATCTGTCTACCTACTCCCTGAATTCGCTTCAGCAATGTTCCATATGACAAAGTCAAGTTGAACAGGAGCCAATATGCAGAAAAGCCTGCAGGTGTAGAAATGACGCAGTTCAGTCCATCTGTCACTTTATTTTGTGTTTTCTGGAGGAGATATGTTTCTTAATTCAAGGAAAAATGGCTAGAGATTTGTAAAGTTTGTTTATTTTCTTATGGGCAACTAGTTCAGACTTCTGAAATTATGGTAAAATTGTAGGAAAATAATCTGGGTAGAAAAGATAAATCAGGGAGGAATGGCATTTGTTTTCTCTTATACATGTTGTGACTCATGAATTGATCATAACATTGATTTTAACTGCTCATAAGGCTTTGGTGAGTCGCTATTGATTTTAGTATTAGACCCAAATATATTAATTTAGCATTGAAGGCCCTTCACAATCTAGTTCTAAGTCTCCATATTTCTCATTTTGCTCTTTCATGTGCTCTAATTCCAGCTGAATTGAAAGATTAGTTATTCCCCTGTTTGCCTTGCTCCTTCCCTGGATTGCCCCCACCATGCTTGAAACATATTCCCTCTGCATGCCCATCCTTCTTTTGAGGTCTTTTTCTTCCTTCAAGAGAACAGGTATCACTTTCTCCATGAACCACTCCCTTGTTCCTCTCACAGACGGTGATCTCTCAGGGGGCAGCTGGGTGGCTTAGTGGATTGAGAGCCAGGCCTAGAGACTGGAGGTCCTAGGTTCAAATCTGGCCTCAGACACTTCCCAGCTCTGTGACCCTGGGCAAGTCACTTGACCCCCATTGCCTAGCCCTTACCACTCTTCTGCCTTGGAGCCAATACACAGCATTGACTCCAAGACGGAAGGTAAGGGTTTAAAAAAAAAAACAGATGGTGATCTCTCCCTCTTCCTACTTTAATTGGCTTGGATCTCTCCTTTGTCACTATCACATTCTACTTTATATCTTGTCTTTTTAGGTACACAAAATATACTCTCTTTTTAATTATGTGTTCTTCAAACTAAAAGATGGCTCAATTTTTATCCTTGTGCTCTAGTGCCAAGCAAATACTATATGATTAATGATTTTTTAAATAAATTCTATTGATATTTTTTTGTTTTTATAGCATCTGAATTTCTCCCTATCTTCCTCCCCCATCAGTTATCCCATTTAAAAAAGAATTGTTGCTTAAAATTTTGTTTTCTAATATTGAATTAAATTTTAAACATTTTAAATGTTACAAGATCACAATGCAATGTTGAAGTGTGAAATATAGTCTGCATTCAGATATTCAAAGGCAAACTTCATGTTAGTAAGTATGTGAGGATATTAAATTTGTTTCTTCTCTTATGCAACGATATGAGAGAAGCCTGCATGCTATCCATCGGATTATAAATGTAATTGATTATCATGTTCTGACGGTATGACATGTCATGTAACAAAAATCTCAAGCAATGCTACCAATATCCTAGCAATGCTGAATAGAGGGCCCCTGGGATAGCAAATAGATTCCCTTCTTCTAGTAATGATGGATGGCCTAAGGTATAGCTGGAGGTCATGGAACTAGGTAAGCAAGAGACAAGAATTCATTTTAAAGGAGGAAAATAGGTGGATGGAGTTGATACAAAATCAAGTGATCCAGAAGCCTAAGCCTAAGGAAATACATGCAAATATATATATATATATATATATACTTTTTTTGTAGGCTTCAGGCAGAACCAAGACCTCTTTGGAACCAGACCCTCCTTATTTGTGTTGGTCTCTCTCTATGGATTAACTAAGTATCAGCCAAGAGAAAAGCCAAGATGCATGACAGGAACATAGACTACAAAGTAATCCCAATGACAACTGGTTCCCAATTATCCTTTGGGAAGATGGAGATAAGGTCCCTAGAGACAGACCTAAGTTTTCTTCCCCGTATCATGTCATAGGACCCAGGACTATGAATAAGACAGTTCAGTAGGAGAAGGGGATGACATAAAGGGAAAATATTAATTATTTTAGCATTTTGAATCAAATAGTGAGAAACTTTGGATTGTAGGAAACTGGTAGACTGGTTACCACTGGAGTGGAGAACAGTGGAACCTTAAAAGATCCTTCAGTTCAAACAAAGGTGATTTTGTGGGGATTCATTTTTAAGATAAGATTTGTGAAGTTTGTTAATAATCCTTCTTGATTTTTTTTGAGCTGTACATGGGGGAATGCATCACTGCTGATTCCTTAGGAAAACACCGTCAGTTAGAAAAGTATTCCATCAGTGTAGTAGAAGTCACTATTTTTCAGCCTACTGAAATCACTTTGCAACCAAAAGCCACAAAGGAACCTAAAAAGCAGTATTCCAAAGCTAGCTGGATTGAATAATTCATTACCAGCCACTTGTATTATGCTTTGAAGTGATTAGATTTAGTCAATAAATATTTGTCTTTTCCCAAGTATGGAGTGCGCTCTTATATGATTGCCACAGAGTATAAGACTATATGCTTGAACTAACCAAGGGAACAGTGAATTCTGGGGAAATGGACAAGATGCCTCAAAAGGATGGACTATCTGCATAATTATGTGCCTAATTTTCCCCAAGCACAGTAGCTTCAGCTCATGGGATAGTTCTAAAGGCTAATCTACTCTTTGCTAAGACTGCATAGTTATTTTCCCTCCTTTAGCCTTACTGAATTAAATGGAAATTCTAAAAATTCCTATTGATTATTTTTTTAATTTTAAAAATCTTAAATTTATTAGGCTTTATTAGTAACATATAGAATTACATAGAATAAAGTTCAGGCCCTCATTAATGATGGCTTACCAATGTGTGTTCCTTTTTTCCCCCCTCAATCATAATTTTGATGAGGAAAGTTTTCCAGGATGTGCTATCCTGACCAAAAAAGAGCTTTTAAAAAAAGGTAGATCTATCATTTTCTTAAAGTTGAGCCATGCACTTTAAGTCCAAGCATGATAGAATGGCTTTGCCTTCTTATTATGTTAGGATGATCTAGCAGATCTAGCAAATATCCAAAGAACATATTGAGGTGCCATCACTGAGGCACATGAAGAACAATGACCAGATTCAGTATATTGGGTACCATCTAGGAGTTTTGCAAAGTAGATACTATTTTCAACCCAAGTTTACAAAACATTACTTTTGGACTCAGTGCTGTGTAAAGGGAAAACCTTCCTCCCAGAGTTGTAAACTTTCTGCTCATCCGAACCAGCCCATTAGCTTGACTGGAATGTTCCAAACAGAGAGACTTTGATTGGTTCCTGAGATGTGGTAGACCAGTGCAGAGGGAAGAAGTGACTTGGGGGGAAAAGGACTATAAAAAATGAGACTATAGAGGAGGCTAGGCTCTTCTCTGGAGGTCTTTCTGTGATTTGGCATTGGTGGCTAGGGCAGAAGACACTCTTGTGGACTGGTAAGATTAGGGTGGTATGCTAGGAAATATTTTTTCTATTTCCTTCCCTCCTTATTTCTTTCTTAGACTATAAAGCTACTATCATTCCCATGACTTAAGAGTTAATTATTTTTATAAACAGTGACCACAATAATCTTTTTTAACTAATATTATATTTCCAAACCAATTTTGAAATATTGCATTTAGCATATTACATTTAATATAATATTAATTTTATGATATTACATTTGGCAGACCACAAATTTTTTGAAGAATACCCTCAATCTCCATTTTTTTCATTTTTTTTCTCTCCTTAAGTCAATTCATTAGTAGCTCATTCTAGAGCAGTTTTAAAAAATAGACAAAAGGACAGATTAGCTTCAAGGCCACAGCCTTGATAGTATAAAGCTTAGATCAGGAGTCCCCAAACTATGTCTTGCATTCCACATGCAGACCCTTGAGGCCATTTATCCAGCCCCCACCACACTTATGGAAGGAGCACCTTCCTTCATTGGTGGTCAGTGAGAGCTCCTGGAGTACTGTATAACATACAGTTATACAGTATAACGGTGACATAATCCTTGGCATGGCACCTTGCTCTGAGAGTAACTGAATGAGAATGAGGCGCCATGCAAAGGATTATGTGGCTGCACAATGGAAGCATGGTGAGGGGGGAGCTGGGGGAGGGGATTCCGCACTGTGTATACTGCTGCCCGGTATAGTGGTGGCAGTACTGGGTCTGTGCAAGATGTGACAGGCCCATCACAGCCAGTGCTGCAGCCTCCCCTATCCCAGATAGCAGTATACAGATTTGTTCATAGTTTTTTTTGTTTTGTTTTTTAATAGTCTGGCCCTCCAACGGACTGAGGGACAGTGAACTGGCCCCCTTTGTAAAAAGTTTGGAAACCCCTGGCTTAGATCTTGAAGAAGACTACAGATTTTTGCAGAAAATGCTTCTAGACTGCCAGTATCACAACTTTTGTTTCTCCAATTAGAGCTTTTAATGAAATGGATTGCATATGTCCCCTAAGAAAATTTCCACTTTTTTAAAAGTTTGTACTGGCTATCTCTCACTTTACAGTGTAATAGAATAGCAAAATGCCAAATATTTGTTTCATTTGTATGCATTTATCCACTGTCATCATATATTCATAACCTTGTCTATATTTAAAATATGCATAGTTAGGATGTCTATAAAAGCGTGGAAGAGGGGAAAACAGGTCAGAGATAATGGGAAGGAAAAGAGGACAAATAGAATGAAATATATTTGTTTAAATCATTTAGAGTAACATTATCTTAGATGCTTCATCAAAACCACTAAGCAGTGTTTTCTGTGTTAAAATAATAAAATTATTTGTCTCTCTCTCTCTCTTTCCATTCACATTACATTTTTTAATTTGGGGTATTGAGTTGAACAGTTGCAAGGTACTTTTGAAGAAGGAGTACTCCAGAGGATGGAGATAAGTATGGAAATCAGATCACCTGAAGAGTAGTTAAAGAAATTGAGAATATTCAAGCCTAAAGAAAAGATCATATACTATGATTTAAATATTCAAATAAATGAAGGTTTATCACAAAAAAGAGGTTCAACTTGTTCTGTCTTGCCAAGGAGAAAACTTGAGGCAATGAATGGGAGATGCAAAGAGATTTCAGTCTGATATTAATAAATTTCCTAAAAACCAGAATTATCCAAAAGTGGAGAGAACTTCCTTGACTTAGCATGTATCCTTGTACTAATGGCCTTTCAAGTGAGCTGTATTGCCACTTTTAGTAGAAAGGATTTTGATTCAGAGCAAAGTTGCTTGTTATGGTCTTTAAGGTCCTTTCCATATCTGAGGCTCCAAATCTGATTTGATTCATTCATTCATTTTTCTATTCACTTAAATAAGTATCTATTGAATATATCTATATAGAAAGAGTTGTTTGTGCTATGGGGATGCCTTCTGACCTTAGAGTGCTTATGCTTTCAAAGAGAATTTTATCTTTTGCATTGAGGAACATATTGTGGGCACATTATAATCTGTTATGAGTTAATTCTAGCAGGTCCTTTACAAAGTCTGCTATTTGATTCCCAAGCAATTCTCGTATGTTGTATTCACACAACTGGCCTCTGAATTTGCCCGATATATCAAGCATAAATTTGAGTTTGAAAGTCTCACATGGTTGGGTTTTACAGGTGTCCATATTGTTCCATCTATAATAAAAGGTGACATTCGCGCCATTGTGGATGAGCTTGGGCTGTAATTTAGAAGTTCTCACAATTTCCCTTTGTCCCCACTCATGACTAGCTTACTTACACCTTTGAATTAACAGCCTCATATTTGGCACCCCAGCCAGCACAATGGAGTATGTCTCCAGCTGAGCTCCCAATGGATGAATTTTACAGAAAATTTTTTTTTTAATTTTGTCTGGCTTTTCTTATCATCTGAAGATCTAGTTTAGTTTTCTTTTAAAAATACTTCTGAATTCAAATCTGTACTACTAAGTATCAGTCCTAAGTTAGAAGAGCAGTAAGGGTTAGGCAATTGGAATTAAAGGACTTGCCCAAGGTCACACAGCTAAGAAGTGACTGAGGCTAGATTTGCACATAGAACTTCCCATCTATAGGCCTGGTTTTCTACCTACTGAGCCACCTACCTGCCCCTAGTTTAGTACTCAGTGAATTTTGTGGCAGATTTATTTTTATATGAATGGGTCCAAACATGATTATTAAAAATCAAATGAGGCCTTCAATAAATATTATGATTGACTGTACAAGGCATATGCTAGCCACTAGAAAAACAAAATTTGAAAAATGACAGAGTTCCTGCCCTCAAGGAGCTTATATTCTACTGGGGGAAGTTCAAATACATACATACATACATACATGCTTGTATGTATCTACATATACATGCATATATATGTATATGAAGTTTATACATATATACCATGTACATAAATATATGCATGCCTGTATATTGATAGAATGGATTAGAGAGAGAGAGAGAGAGAGATGGATGGTTGGATGGATAGATGGATGGATTGATGGATGGATGGATGGATAGATAGGTAGATAGATAGATAGATAGATAGATAGATAGGCAGATAGATAGATAGATAGGCAGATAGATAGGCAGATAGATAGACAGACATAGACAGATACATAGATAGATAGATAGATAGATAGATAGATAGATAGATAGATAGATAGGCAGATAGGCAGATAGATAGATAGATAGATAGACATAGACAGATACATAGATAGATAGATAGATAGATAGATAGATAGATAGATAGATAGATAGATAGATGAGATAGATGGATGGATGGATGTAAATTTGGGCTAAAGGAGAAATGAAAGAATCTAGACAAAATATTGCAAGAAATTATGAAGGCAAGACCTCTCAGTTAGAACTAAAGGCAGAAATCAAGAGATGTTTCATGAAAAAGCTAGCTAGTACCTGAATTGATCATGTATTAGTCTCTTAAGGGCCATAGTCAACAGTTAATAGACACTACAATTCAACCACTCAAGTGGCATACAGTCTAATAGGGTTAGCAAGAGAGATGAATATACAAAAAATTATTTCAATATATTAAGGATTGGTGATTGTAACAATATCAGAATTCTCTCCAACCATTCAAGTTGCAACCCATTTTTGGCCCAGAGAAATTAAGTAGATTTCTCATAGTAACACAGTTATTGGGTTTTATTGGAAGGACCTGAACTCAGAATATGGGGATATCTATGTCCCTTTTGAATTTGGTGCTTCTAAGCAATCATATATGAAAAATGTATGTATCAGCCATGGAGCCAAAATTGTAAGCAATCTAGCCACTGTGCCACGCTGCTTCACATGAATATCTGATGATAAATGAATTACAATGCATATATAATCTTAATATAAGTGTATAAGGAAGGGAGGGATATAATTTCAAGGATTTATTAATAGGGAGATTAGTCTTGATAATATTTCAAATGAGTTTAGGAGTGTTTGATGTTAGCTGAGGAAAAAGTCATTTAAAGTTGAATATGATTTGACACCTAAGAATAATGGGAATATGGTGAGGATCTTCAGTGTTCAGTGTTTTATTACTAACTGTACTAACTAATCATAATAGGTGATTCAATCTTAGATAAGGGTAGTTATCTCCCCAGGGTAGTGTAGTAAATCTATCTAACCACTAGGGGACTATTGAGCTCCTTGTAGATATGCTCCAAACAAACCTTTGTTTGTAATTATCATTCAAGGAGTGAAACAATAATATAATAATAGTTGGACCTGGCATCATTGAATAGAAACATTTCTAGCACATCCTGAATAAACTAGCACCAGCTTACCTGGTATCACTTTCTAATTTTTTTATGACAAAAAATTACAGAATTCAGCACTGGAAAGAACCTCAGAAGTCTTCTCCATTTAGTTTATGATCAAGGATCCATGCTAGATTCCATGTCAGAATAGGTGTTATGACACCCACAATAAGGCATCAGCCTTACTTTAATACTGTATTGACAACACCAATCTCAAGGAAGGTTTTTCCTGATATCAAAATGAAATCAGCTTCATTTCAATTCCCAATCACTGTGCCTAATTCTGCCCTCCAGGACCAAGCAGAACATGCTTATTCCTTTCTTTATGTGACAATCCTGCAATTGCTTAAATTAATCAGTAATTATTTGTTAAGGAACTCACTTTTTTATTTTAAAACTTTTGCATAATGCCAGGCACACAGTGGACATTTCTTGATTCAGTCATAAGTTTTGAACCTGGATGACTCGAATAATGGCCATACACTCAACAAAACTAGGGGAGATAGTTAAGAAAGCAATAATATAAATAAACTTTTCCTAAGTGCCTATTGAATGTCAGGCATGGTGCTAAGCACTGGAAGTATGAACTTAGTGAAAAGATAAGTTTTAAATGTCTTTGAGACATCCAGGTATATTCATATAGTAGTCAGGGATTTGAACTCAGAAGAGTAAAAGGTCTTTCATGATCAATAATAATAGCCCAGATCAGATTGGACATCCTAATTTGATAGCAAATCAAGGCATGATTTTGTGACTTCCTCTAGTGGTGTTCATCAGTATATAAGCAGGAATAGAAAAGGAAGATAGTAGAAGTTAACAGTGACTGGGATTTGAAAAAGACGATTGAGAAGAAGACAGAGAGGCAAGGGATACAAGAGTAGAGAGATTATAAAACATAATAAGGTTGTGATTTTTTTAGGAAGAAAAGTGATTCCAGAATAGGGGTGATGTTCTGAGAAACCTAGAAGAGTTGAATGGCTAGAATTTAAGGTGAAGATGAAGAAAAATAGGTTTAGGGGATAGAAGCCTTAAAAATGTGGACCAGAGAACCAAATACACTGGAGAAGGTTTGATGATGATAATGATGACAATGACCATTTCTACTATTACTATGACTACCACCACTACCATCACCAATACCACCAATAGGTAATATATATTTTTTCTATGTTCCAGGCACTATACTAAGTGCTTTATAATTATTATCTTATTTGAAACTCATGATAATCCTGAGAGGTAGGTGCTATTATTATTTCAATTTTATATATAAGGAAACTGAATCAAATTAGGTGAAGTGACCTGACCCAGGTCACACAACTAGTAATAGATAATAAATTTCTTTTCTGAATGAGATCAGAATTGAACTTGGGTCTTCCTGACTCTGGGGAGACTGGCACTTTACTGGGATTATCACCTTGTTTCATATATCTACTACTTCTCTTAATGGTGCCTAATTTTAATGGGCTTCTTGATTTCCTTTCTTTAACATAGGTAAGATATTGAAGACCTCATAGCAGACTACATAGTAGGTATAGGCCAGGAGATAGCAACAGTTGGAGCAGTGGTGGTAGGAAATCCTGCAAGAGCTCATGGCAGAGAGAGACAAGTGCTTGCTTATGGGGCCCAAGAAACAATTCCTGGACAATATTTCTCTATCCAAAGAAAGTTTTCTTTAAAAATTTCTTTAAAAATACTAGTTTGGGAACCTACCTCATAAGTCATCCCAAGGACAAGGGTTTTAAATATCAGACCTTTTAGATAGAGAAGAGGATTATTTATGGGGACCTTGAACTTGAAAGAAAAAGTATGAATGCCATGATATGGGAAAGAAGAAGAAATGCATTTTGCTTCCTCCTACTCTCCTCCCTTTGCAGCATGAATTTTTCCAACAGTACAGGTCCAGGGTTACCTGTTCAGCAGCCTATTAGTGTTGTTGTTGGTGTTTTCATGGTCTTTTATTTGTTCTTGTTCTCCTGTGTCTGGGACCAATGGGATGCCTACCTTTGTCATTTAGGAGAAATATTGTCAGACAGACGTTTAAGTGGTAGGATGGGCCTTGCTATGAATATAGGAATTTGAGGGATGAGAAGCAAATCAAAAGAGTTAATTCCCTCTTGCCCTTACCCTGCCATCAGAGCCCAAAGTCTCAGTCTAATTGAAATGCATACCACACTTAACAGGACATATGCTTTCCTGATAATTGGATAACTAGTACTTGAGTCCATTTATAGCAATAAAGAGTCAGCTCTGAGATGGAGCTGACATATGTCCAACTGGAATTCCTACAGCAACATCAGGAATAACTAGAGCACATCAGGGTGAACACATGGGCAGAATGAAAGGTCTGAGAGATTCTAGACTGTAAGAGAAAAAGGTAGAAGTGAAATTATTAGGTCATTGAATAAAATGGATATTAATGGAATAAGACATGCGAATGAATTAAAGAAGGCTTTCTCCCTGATCAATTCCATCAGAAATAAAAAGAGAGACCTCATTGGTTTGAGGAACAATGTAAAGATCAGTATTCTTAATGGGAGGGTCACTATTAGTAATAGGAAAAGAAGGATATTGATGAAACTCCAGAATTTTATAGCTAGAGGAGGGAGACATGGAATAGCTAAAGCTTGTAGAGTAACCATGTTCCTGCAAGACAATAATTGATCCCAGGGAAATTAAAGATGGGCTTCAAGGTCACTAAACAATCTGATGGCCAATGTCATTTTTCAATAGCAAAGTAGAGTGCTATTCAAGTAGAAGGGAGAGATGGGGGTACTCTCCAATTCAAGTGAATCTATGTAGCCACCATTGTCCTTGGGGGTTCTGAGTCTCATCCTTGTGGGATTTTCTGTAGCATGCCTCAACTTGAGAGGATGCTCATGGGGCCACACCATGCTGTGGGTATATTCCAGGGGGAGTGGCTGTGGAAGTATTATTTTTCTTGCCTTTCTAGGGCTGTGGAGGCAAGCAGCATGGAAATCAGGGCAAGTAGACACAGTGGGAATTGGCCAATGATGAGATGAGTCCCCTCAGATTCAGCTGAATGCAGCATGCCCATCCTCCCAGCAGAGGCCTTTCCCTTCCCCCTCAGGACATGCTGGCAGGGAAAAGTTACTAGTGGGTGGTATGTTCAAGTTATCAGCCCATTTCATCAAAACTCATCCATTTAGTGATCTCAGAGGGGGTTGTTGGGGGTGGGGTGGGGATGACATGGTTACACTATCAATCTATCTTTTTCCTTTAGCCATTGAGATTTACTGCAACTTTAATATTCAAAAATTGAAGTGGTTAAATAAATGAGTAGCCAGATGGGCAACTAGGTCCAGCAGTGGCAAGAATCCAATTTAAATGTTTTAATCTCTGCACTTTGTTATATCCGGATGAGAGATGCCTTAGAGAAAGCACTAAAATTAAGCAAAACCCCAAAATACATGGATCTACCCTGGAGGCAGGAAGATAAACTTTGAGGGGAGGTTAAACTTTGAACTTGAGAAGAAGAGAAAATTGTCAGGTGTCACCAGGTATTGATAACAAATATGCACTCTCTCTTTTGATGATTCAATGAACAACTATTTATTATTTATATTTCATTATATGCCTTATTTATTTGTGTATTGTAATGATAAATCCTTTGTATTTGTGATCAGCTGGAGTTCGAGGCTTCTCCTATTTCTCCTCTTCCTCCTAACTCAGGTTTTACATGTTTCTACTTCATCTTGTCAAATTGACAGATAGATACCACCTGTGCTTCTGACCTTTTCCTGTTTGCTGTGTTTCCCCACCTATTTCCCCACCTATTTACATGATCCTAGACTCAGTGTCTCTAAATCAATATGATCTTAACTCTTGGTTACACTCTTTGGTTCTATGGCTTGGTGTTCTTGATCCTGGGACAACTCTTTCATTGATTAAGGACTCCCAGTCCTTCCTTTGGCAGCAAAGGGTCTCAAGGGGTGTATGCATGCATATGCATAATCATAGGCAAATACACACACAAACACTCTTCCTATTCATATGAAAGGGTGAGATTGATTGGTATATTTAGCCTATCCCACTTAAGATCACTCATTAACTTAATAATAACTCATAAGAATACTTATTCAAGTCATAGATTTTAGACTAAATAAGTAAAAGTCCTTCAAACTATAGAGAGACTTTGTCCTATATTCCTGCTCTGGTTAGGCTCAAGAAACTTGGCCATGCCTCAGAAATCATCTATACATTATCATACTAGAGAGCCACAGTAATTCAAAAGATTGGAACAGACTAGGCTTTCTGATATACCCCCAAAGGACCACTGATGAGGGAAAGGACAGAAAGGTCATTTTGCCCCTGCTCAGATCTCTCTCTTACTCTTTTGGCCAAAGGAAAACCTTGTGAGTCCTGGAGATGTTGGTGCTCCATTGGAATATCACAGGATTGACCCAAGGCATTGTCTTTATCACTAATCAAGGACCAATGGAATAAGTTTCTCCATACTCAAGGGGAATTGATTGAGCTCCCTATCAATGGGATTCTAGCAATCAGGGGCTCTACATTATCCCTTTTCTATATGTGTTCTTTAAGCTTGAGAACACTATTTAGGTATTTGTGGGACAGTCTGTCACAGACTTTGGGGAAGAGAGGGTAATATTTTATACCAACTATTCTTACTATACCATACAAGAGATATCCTTTCTAAAAACTGCTTAAGACTGACTGACTAAATGGTTATCAAGTGATAATCTTTTGAGAACGTACATTAGTAGGCATTTAGTTCAATAATATTAGAGAATCATTCTTGGCTCCACAAGAATACCCCAGAACCCTGAGGAGGAGATTTATCTAAGTTCTAAGTACCAGGTCAGTAATAGAACTTAGCTGGGATAAAGATCCTCAAACTCTATATATCCTTTATACCAGGAAGATTAGATAGGAGGCAGAGATGAGGAGGAAAAAAGTTAAGAAAGGAGTATTGTGGTGTGTATGTATATTATATATGCATACATATATGTATGTATTTCTAGAGAATGGGTCATGCAAATATTATTAGGCTAATTTTTCAGTTGAGAAAAATTAAGATCATAAAGGTTGCCACTTTGCCTATTGTCACATTCCTATTAGGCATATGATGTATATGGGGATTTTACCAAGTTCTCATCATGACTTAAAACCAGTGTTCTATCCAGGCAGGTAGTCAAGAAACATTAAATGATATCTATGTGTTAAACACTACGAAAGCTTTGAGGATACAAAGAAAGGCAAAAGACAGTCCTTGCTTTAGAGGAGCTTATAGTTTAATGGGAAAAACAATATCTAAACAACTGAGTAAAAACAAGATATGTACAAGATAAATTGGAGGTAAAAAGGAGAAGAAAGGTATTAGCATTAAGGCTGTTTGGGAAAGGTTCCATGCAGATGAGATATTAACTGAGTCTTGAAGAAATCTAGGAAAGTTATGAGGCAGATGAAGAGAGAGAGCAAAGCCAAAGATGGGGGGAAGCAATTAAAAATTTCCAGAATCAGGAGATGGAGTGCTTAATGCAAGAAAGAGCAAAGAAATCAGTGCTACTAGATTGCAGAACTGGGGACCAACATAGAGGAGAGACATAAGGAAGAAGAAGCTTTTAAAGATAGAAACAGGCAAGATTTTTGGAGTACATTCAAGGTCAAATGAAGAAATTTGTTTTTGTTTTTGTTTTTTGCTACAATAGAGAGCTATGGAAGTTAAATGAATGAGGGGGTGATATAGTCAAACTTGGACTTTGGGAAGACCAGTGTGACAGCTGAGCAAAGGATTGACTGGAACGGAAAAGGAGAAGGAGAATGGAGAAGAAAACCAAGGTTGGCTTTTGTAATAGACCAGTGGTGAAAAGATAAGGATCTGGACCATAGTGGTTGTGGCATCAGGAAAAAAAATAGGATGAATACTAAGGATGTTGTGGAGGTAAAAATGACAGGTCTAAGCAACAGATTGGATATAGAAGATAAGAGGAATTGAGGAGTTGAGAATGACATTTAGGTTGTGAATTCTAATGACAGGGAGGATGATAGTGCCTACTATATTGCTTTGTTCCACAAATAATATTATTTATTAATCTAGAAAGGAATTAACAGAAAATGTCACCCTCATTTGGCATTTGGCTGACTAGTCAATTTTGCAATTCTAATGGTAGCACCGAGCCTTATTAAAATTTAAGATGAATTTAGATTGAATATGGACGACTTAAAATTAAAAAAATGATAATATTTTCATGAGCATTTTATACTGGAGTCCCAGGCAAAGTGCTTTGTATAAAACTATTTTATAAATACTTGTGGAAATAAAATGAGGACTTCCAGGTAAGCATGGTGGCAGTGTAGACGTGGAATGCTTCCTCTCCTCAGCACCCACCGATATAGACCACCTCAAAAGACAAAAAACCAAAACCCAAATTCATAAGGACAAAGGGACTCTATGGTAGGGCACAGCATTGAAGGTACGTGGCATTTGAGCATTTCCACAAGATAAGGGGGTGAAAAAGCTCCTACCCAAACATGAGCTGATCTACCCTCCCCCACCCTACCTACAAAGCCAGAGTCAGAGCCAGCACACACCAGAATCAGTGAGTGAGCAAGGGACACCTCTAGGTTACTGGGAGCTGACTAAAACCACCTAGGACCTATCCCTGAGAGCAGCTACACCTGAAACCCTGGCAGGCTGGGGAACGTAGACTTTGGGTGCTCTTGGCAAGGAGGCACAGAGAAGGGCAGCGAACAGCAGAAGCTACAGAGATTCGAGAGCTTGCCTCAGGCAAAATCCTTGCTCTTTGACTCCATACACAGAGATCCTGCCAATCTCACTCAGATCTCTGACTAAAAAAGGAAGGTAAAATCTCCACAATGATGGCAAATTGTGCCCAGGAGGCACAACCTCCATCCACCACCAAAAAAAAAAAAGGCACTGACCCTACAAAAGTTTTATGGAGGAAAAACCCAGGCTACAGAAGAAATACAGGAAGAAATTCAAACAAAACCAAAACCTTCAAAAAAATGGAAATTGTCCACAAGCTCTTGAAGAATTTAAATTGGAACTTATCCAAAAGATGGAAGCCTTCTGGCAAGAAAAGTGGGAAATAGATCAAAGAGAAAATGATAGTTTGAGGGACAAGAACTCCCAATTGGAGAAACAGCTGGAAGCCACGAAAAGCAGGATAGACCAAACTGAAAAGGAAATTCAAAAGATTAAAGAAGAAAACCAAAAGATTATAATAGAAAACCAGGCCTTAAGGACCAGATTTGGGAAAATGGGAACCAATGATCTTGCAAAATAGCAAGAATTAATAAAATAAAGTCAAAAGACTGACAAAATACAAGAAAACATAAAATATCTCACTGACAAGATGACAGATCAAGAAAACAGATCACAGCGAGACAATTTGAGAAGCATTGGTCTACCTGAAAATCCAGAAATGAACAGAAATATTGGCATCATACTACAAGAAATCATCCAAGAAAATTGCCCTGATGTTCTTGAACAAGGGGGCAAAATAGACATTGAAAAAAGTTCATAGAACACCCTCTAAACTAAATCCTCAAAAGACAACTCCCAGGAATGTAATGGTCAAATTCCAGAGCTTTCAAGCTAAGGAGAAAATTCTACAAGAAACCAAAAAGAGACAATTCAGATACCAAGGAACACGAATCAGGATCACACAAGACCTAGCAGCTACCACACTAAAGGACTAAAAGGCCTGGAATATTCAGAAAGGCAAGAGAATTGGGTCTTCAACCAAGAATCACTTATCCATCAAAACTGACTATATACTTCCAGGCAAAAGTATGGGCATTCAACAAAATAGAAGATTTCCAAGTATTTGTAAAGAAAAGACCAGAACTAAGTGGAAAGTTTGATATCCAAACACAAAGATCAAGAGAAACATGAAAAGGTAAATAAGAAAGAGAGAGTAAAGGGGAATATGTTTTTTATTTAAACTCTCTCTTCTTTAAGATCAAATTATATATATATATATATATATATATATATATATATATACATGCATATATATATATATGGGGAAAATGTTATTTGTAACTCAAAATTGTATTCATTATTATAGTAATTAGCAGAATCACTCACAGGAAGAGATTGGGGCATTAAGGGCTATAAGATGGTATGCAAAAAAAAAGAAAGAAAAGGGATGGGGAGAATCGAAGAAGGCACCAAGAGATACTTGAAGAAATAGAACAAATAGGATAATCTTCATCGCAAAAAGATACACATGGGAAGGGGAAGGGAAGAATACTCTTATAAGAAGGAGAGAAAGAGAATGCTAATAGGTAATACTTAAACCTTACTCTCAGTGAAATCAATTCTGAGAGGGAAGAGCATCTAGATCCTTTAGGGTCTTGAATTCTATCTTATCCTACAGGGTAAGTGAGAAGGGAAAAGTAAGGGGGTAGGGGATAGGGAGTACAAAAAAAGGAGGGAGTACAAAAAGAGAGGGAAAGAGAGGGGGGAGGGAACAGACCCTAAAAAAACAAGAAGGGAACAAAAAGGGAGGGGCCAGAAAGAGAAGCATATTAATGGAGGGGATTAGGGGGACCGAGTAAAAGTAAACCACTGGTTTAAAAGGATATAGCAAAAGAAGAAAGAACAGAACTAGGAGAGGATATCAAAATGTTAGGGAATTCACAAGTGACAATCATAACTTTGAATATGAATTGGATGAACTCACCCATAAAATGTAAACAAATAGGAGAGTGGATTAGAATTCAAAATCCTACCATATATTGTCTGCAAGAAACACACCTGAGTAGGGTAGATACTCATAAGGTTAGAATTAAAAGTTGGAGCAAGACCTATTGGGCCTCAACTGAAAGAAAGAAGGCAGGAGTCACAATAATGATATCTGACAAAGCCAAAGGAAAGAAAATGAAATGTTCTAGTCTTGGTAATTTTATTTCTATCACTTCATCTAGTCTAACCCATGTAAAGTATTTTATCTAAAGTATCCTCAACAAACATTTTTTCATCAAATAGATGTAATGAGGATGAACCCACTACCTCTGAAGACAAATCCAACCTATCTTCAGGTAGTTTTATTTGCTAAGAATTTCTGTATGGGTGTGATGTGGGGGATGGGGGGTGGGTAGGATATAAAGCCTAAATTTGCCTCCCTGAAACTTCTATTCATCATTCTTGGTTCTACCCCATAGTCAGACAGAATGAGTCTGAGTCCTCCATACATCACAACTTTTAATGGACTTGAACACGAGAAATTTTGTCCTTTAGCCCCAATTCACACCTTCCTTCGAGTCTTTACATTGGCCTAATGTTGGAAAGCAACACATATAGTGCTTTCACATTTGCACATTACTTTCTTCAGAACCCTGTGAAATAATTACTGAAAATATTATTCTTAACATTTTACAGATCAACATTCAGAAATTAGGTGATTTTCCCATGGTCATAGAACTAGCAAGTAACAAAACTGAAAACTACATCTAGGGCTTCTAATTCAAAGACCAGCACTTTCTACTTGACCCAATGGAAAAATAGAGAACGCAAAAACATACCCAATTGTGTAAATATACAAAGTTGATTTCTGAATCAGTGCCTATGAATTCATATAATTACTATAAAAATTATTCAAAAAGACATTGGACATTTAGCTTCAGTTCAACTCAATTCAGCAAAAATCTATTAGTGCCTAATATGGACTAGGGTTTCTCCAAATTCCAATATGTCATTGATTCTGAGCTCTTTAATTTTTTACTAGCAGAAGAGAAGTATTGCAAGCTTTAATAATGGACCTAGTGACAGAATCAGCTTTCCCAGAACAATACTAGTGAAGCACAGCAGGCTAACAATTGGCTAATGAATCCATTGGTCATAGCAATCTAAGAAGCAAATAAAAATAGAGATTAATCCTTATTTCTTGTATGACCCTTCTCAGCAGTGATGGTGGCAGTGTGACAGAGAAAAGAGGCAGAGAATGCTAAGAACTACATAGGTTAGCTTCTATGGCTACTCTAAATGTAAGGTGGCAGTCCATAAATGAACTGTGGATATACAGTTAGAGGCCCTACATCATATCAAGCTTGCCACTCTGAATATAAACAAAACTAGAATAAAGAAGGAAGCTGCAGCTAAACAGAGAATAGTTCATAGATGCTCCCCGAAGAGGTTTTAAAAGAAAAAGATGTTAACAGTGTTAGTTTTATCATACAATCAAGGGCAACAAGAAATATCTTTGTGGAATATTAGATCATTTAGTATTGCAATTTTGTAATAAGTATTTCCAAAAAAGACCACTACAAAAATAATTGTAAGCTTAAGTACCAACATTGGTTACAGAGGATGAAAAGGCAGCAGTTACAAATATTAGAACAGGTGAGGGTGGTGAATAGGTATGGGAAAGCAATGTTCAAAAATAAAGAATGAGAGAAGGCAAAACGTATATTATACAAAAGTCTCATGCCATGATATCACAAATACTTCCTACAAAAAAGTAATTGGACATGACAAGCACCAAATAACATTACAAAAAATAAAATTGATTCTATTTTAACAGATAGGATTATATTCATTATTGCTGTGGGAGTTATCCTTAGTTTCTGCACACAGCCAGACTACTGATTTACTATAGTATAAATCAGAATAAATAAAAAGCTAGAAGAAAGAATAATAACGAAAGAGAGGACGCACACACTTGAAATTACTCAATCTTGAATGATTTAAAACAAATAACTAATAAGAGAAAATGGGAAATTGAAAACAGAGGTGATGTTCATGCCAATTCTAATATTATACTGAAGTTTAAATTAAATAGAACAATTGTCACAAGAATACCAAAAGAGCCCAGAAAGGCCCAAATATTTGACATATCTAATAAGTGGAGAGGGATAACATCTAAAACTAACCTCAATGTAAAATTTAGCTTTGATTGAAAATCTTATTAAGAAAGATGATAAATAATTAAAAGCAGTTTCATTTTATTCAGGGGAAGGAAAATTTAGTTTAAAGAAAGCTTGACAAGAGATTTAATTAAGCAAGTTATCACAAGATAATTTCAGATGAAAATATAATGATAAAAATAAGAAAAATGTAGAAATACAGAGAAAGAGTATAATAAACTGGGGTTTTTAGTTTGTTCATTTGCTTGTTTGAGGTGAAGGGTTTTTCCATCAATGACAGTGGAATCACCAGATTTGGACTCAATCTCCCAATTCCAGATGTGCTATTGTATTGGAACAACTGTATATAAAGGAGATCTGTGTGATGCCACAAAAGGGAAGCAATTAAGCTATTGAAATGCGAAGCACATGAAGGAGATAAAGCTAGGAAAGACATGGGGGAAAATACTCAGATTTTATTGATATGGGAGAAAAAAATGAACCAAGAGAACATTAACAATTACTGACTTATAGGCCTACCTTCTTATCTATCCAAAAATATTATGTGAGTCTCACATGAATAGATGACATACTTTTTGAGGGTATTACTAGGGGAGAAACAGGTTTTTGTAAGCAATATTCACCAATGGATTACATCTTTACAATTTCACAGTTGACTGAAAAATGTAAATATAAGTTCATTGTGTTTATTATTTGTAGATTATGAAAAAGCATTTGATTTGGTAAAGCAAAACTATTTTAAAGATTGCTTTCCAATTAGATGTATGCCATATGTATATCAAAATCATTCAAGATTTCTTGATTCAAAATAAAAATAATCCTGTTCAGTGATCCTTTGATCATAAATATCAGGCAAAGCATACAAAGGAAAACGTATGTTTGCTAAAGTTGTTTACCACTATGATGGAATAATCCAGTGCAAGAAGTATTTTTAATAAACCAGAGGGGCCTGCAAATACTACTATTTGTGGATAAATTTTTGCTAGCCATGCAATATTGAAGAATCTCCTAAAAGAGATGCACATCTAAAAAGAATGTGAAGCCTGGCAATCCACACAGAACTTCTAAGAGTAGGTCCACTGGTTGGTCCTTGTACAACTCTCTTTGATGCAGAGGATATACCTCATAGACAGTGCAGATGCGAAATGACAACAGGAGAAGGAGAGATGGATGGATTGTTTAGGGAAAGAGCAAATTTCTTTTAATGATCTCAAACTTCCTCCAAGATAAAAAAAAAAAAAACAAAAACAGAAACACTTCATTTTTGTATATTCTAGCAGCATTTTTACATGACAATGAGAAATAGATTGATGGTCTTGTTGATGGAGAAATGGAGGTAAAAGGGTAGGGAAAGAAAGGTAGCCTGGGGTCCCTCTGTCCCAGTAGGGAAATTGACTAGGCTTTTCTTTTTAGCTATAATTATGCTAGGGATTTAAATTAAATCATGCCAGACTTCAGGGGTCTTTAGATAGGTTTATTTTTGCTCTGAAAATAAAGGTCTGGAAAGGCTAGAGAAAATTAGATCTCAAGCCCAGGGGTAAAAGGGTCTCAGGGCAAAAGGCTCTTTGGCAGAAAAGGCACCAAAACCCATGCTTCTCTCTTTTTATATTTTCACAGATACCTCCCACAAAGGAAGTGGGATGTGCCTGAGGATGTTGGGGTAGAGAGTCCTAGGAGATGTAGTCTCCCAGGGTTCAGAGCCATTTTAAAATGCACAGTCTCCAAAGAGTTAAAAATGAATCTCACAAAGAAGTCAATAAAGCACACAATGTGTATGAACAGGCATCAGTGAAGAAGAATAAAAAAAATGTCTTTGGGGAGATAGATGATACGGAAAGAAGGTACATTAGTCATATACCAAAAGAGATGGATACAAGCTGATCAGCTAGAATGTACTTCTGATACCCCTTTGACCTCAGGATAAAGCAGGCAAGGCATCCAGCATATTGGATGGATCCCCTGTAGTCAACGTGTGAGAAGATATGGACAACAGTTGCACAGGATGGATGAGCATAGATGGACAACAATCTACATCATTTGATACAATATCCAAACTGATGAGATATTAAATACACTTAAATATGGTGGGTACTGGTGAGGCAAAGGCACAATTAAAACATCTCTGCCATGGGAAGTGGGGAGAAAAATTTTTTCTCTTTTCCCCCTCATTCCCAACAGTTATTTAGCATTGAAAAGGAGCTCTTTAATCAGTAGAAGATACTGCATCAAAAGGAGAGAGGGGTATAAACTACAAAGAGACATAGATTCAGAAAAATAGTTACCTGAGAGAAGAAGCTTCATGGAATGTTTCCTCTGGAAGCAGAGAGTCAGGATATGGAAAGGAGAAGAACTCTACTTTACATGAGGACTCTACTAATAGACAAAGGACCTCCAGGCCCCACATTATTATAGTCTTGTGGCAAAGGCATATTCTACATATGTGCCTCATTATTATTATACTCTGGGTCTACTCTACATAAGAGGATCATATGTATTTGTAAGAGAGTGCTACCAAAATGGATGGAGGGGGGGCAGTATTTTTAACTATGTTCTTGGTATTCCATTTGCATAAATTTCTTTGATGGGGGGGGGGGAACAGTCCCTGTCCTAAAGGTTCTTACAGTCAACTGACTATGGCATCTTATTTATGATGATTAAGAGAAAACATATATTTAAAAATGGAGCCCAAGTTTAAGCTTCTTCTTTCAAGTAACATTATTAAACTATTGAATTAAATTATTTCATTTCTCTCTAGAGCTATGCCAGAGCAACCTCACCCATTTATATCTGTTCTGCTATATTTTGTGTTGGCCAAATTATATGTGTCATAGCATACTCAGTTTATGGCAGGGCACTTTAAAGAGGGACACTGAGACAATGAAGCATAGTGGCAGAACTGTGACCAGGAGGGCAACATGTCTAGAATTCATGCAATATAAAGAATTTTTGCGAATTTGGTCAAGATGGCAGCTTAGAGAAAGCTAAAGTTCAGATCTCCAGAAATCCTTCCCTACCGAACTCAAACTATATATGCTCCTAAGGCACCAAAATTCAAAACGAACAACAGCATAGACCACGGGAATCCTCTTCCTGGACCTGAACCTGGATCAAAAGGTACGGCCCCTCCAAAAGCCAGAACCTGAGATCACTCGGACCTAAGGGGTAGGCAGAAGGAAGGTCCCAGGACCCATGCCCCCAAACCAGAGCACTGAGTCCGAGGCAGCAAAGGGAACCTCAGACCCTCAGGGCCGGCTATCATGAATACCTCTTACTGAAAACAACCTGACCCAGTCAAGAGGGCACCCAGACAGCAGGGAAACAGAGAGAGACAGGAGGAGCCTGTAGCCCCCTGATCAGATCCTTCCTTCTGAGTCTCACCAAAGGTCCCTGCCTCAGGGCATACTCAGTCTGAGGTTAATCCTATCACCAGCCCTCAGAGCTCCAGGAAGCCACAGACCCTCCCCCCTCAGAGAGCAGGGTCCTCTGAAACAACAGTAACCCTCAGGGCTGGCAAAAGGGCCCTGGGAGCCGGCTATTCTGAAGGCCACATCCTGAAAACAACCTGACCCAGTTGCGGGGGCACCCAGACAGCAGGGAAACAGAGAGAAATGGGGGGAGCCTGCAGCCCCCTGACTGGATCCTTCCATCCGAGTCTCACGGAAGGTCCCTGCCTCAAGGCATACTCAGTTCAACCAAGAGAAAGTTAATCTTATCAGGAGCCCTCAGAGCTCCCTGGAAGCCGTGGCCCCTCCCCCATCAGAGTGCTGACTCTCCTGGCCCTAAGTCACAGAAACTACCACGCTCAAAAGCGTGGAAGTCACCAGGCTCAAAGCGTGGAAGTAAGGCAACAGAGAAGCATTGGGACGGAACTGAGGAAGGCAGTAACAGAGAAACACCAGCAATTCCTGGCTTCCCCAGGAAGACAGAACAACAACTGCATAGAACTGACAATCTGCCTAGGGCTAAAACCTCTGAACACCAGACAGAGATAAGAAAAGCTAGTCCTCCCCACTCAGATAGAAATGGCAAACTCCACAGAAGCACAAAAGCCCCCAAATTCCAAGAAAAACAAGAATAAGGGGGTGACTTTGGACACATATTATGGAGCAAAAATACAGAGGAGATAGAAGAGGAAACACAAGCAAATGCTCTGAAACCTTCCAAAGGAAATGGAAACTCTCCACAAACCCATGAAGAATTAGAATCAGAAATGATCAAAAAGATGGAAGCCTTCTGGGAGGAAAAGTGGGAAATAATGCAAAAGAAATTCATGCATCTACAAAACCAGTTTGACCAAAGTGAAAAGGAAAACCAGGCTTTAAAAGTCAGAATCAGGCAACTCGAAGACAACGAGCAAGAATTAATAAAGCAAAGCCAAAAGACCAAAAAATTAGAAGAGAACATAAAATATCTCACTGACAAAGTCACAGACTAGAAAGAGAAATACCATTCAAAATCACCTTAGACAAAATAAAATACCTAGGAATCTATCTCCCGAGACAAACACAGGAACTATATGAACACAACTACAAAACACTCTCCATACAACTAAAATTAGACTTGAGCAATTGGAAAAACATTAACTGCTCATGGATAGGATGAGCCAATATAATAAAAATGACCATCCTACCCAAACTTATTTATCTATTTAGTGCCATACACACTGTACTCCCCAAAAAATTCTTTACTGATTTAGAAAAAAAACATAACAAAGTTCATTTGGAATAACAAAAGATCAAGGATATCCAGGGAAATAATGGAAAAAAAAAACACAAATGATGGGGGCCTTGCAGTCCCAGACCTTAAACTATATTATAAAGCAGTAGTCATCGAAAAAATTTGGTATTGGATAAGAGACAGAAAGGAGGATCAGTGGAATAGACTGGGGGCAAGAGACCTCAGCAATACAGTATACGATAAACCCAAAGATCCCAGCTTTGGGGACAAAAATCCATTATTCGATAAAAACTGCTGGGAAAATTGGAAGATAGTGTGGGAGAGATTAGGAATTTATCAACACCTCACACCCTACATCAAGATAAATTCAAAATGGGTGAATGACTTAAACTTAAAGAAGGAAACCATAAGTAAATTGGATAAACACAGAATAGTATACATGTCAGACCTTTGTGGGGGGGGGGGGAAGACTTTAAAACCAAGCAAGACATAGAAAGAGTCACAAAATGTAAAATAAATAATTTCGACTACATCAAATTAAAAAGCTTTTGTACAAACAAAACCAATGTAACTAAAATCAGAAGGGAAACAACAAATTAGGAAAAAATCTTCATAGAAACCTCTGACAAAGGTTTAATTACTCAAATTTATAAAGAGCTCAATCAATTGTACAAAAATCCAAGTCATTTTCCAATTGCCAAATGGGCAAGAGACATGGATAGGCAGTTTTCAGATAAAGAAATCAAAACTATTAATAAGCACATGAAGAAGTGTTCTAAATCTCTTATAATCAGAGAGATGCAAATCAAAACAACTCTGAGGTATCACCTCACACCTAGCAGATTGGCTAACATGATAGCAAAGGAAAGTAATGAATGCTGGAGGGGATGTGGCAAAGTAGGGACACTAATTCACTGCTGGTGGGGTTGTGAACTGATCCAACCATTCTGGAGGGCAATTTGGAACTATGCCCAAAGGGCGACAAAAGAATGTCTACCCTTTGATCCAGCCATAGCACTGCTGGGTCTGTACCCCAAAGAGATAATGGAGAAAAAGACATGTACAAGAATATTCATAGCTGCGCTCTTTGTGGTGGCCAAAAATTGGAAAATGAGGGGATGCCCATCAATTGGAGAATGGCTGAACAAATTGTGGTATATGTTGGTGATGGAATACTATTGTGCTAAAAGGAATAATAAAGTGGAGGAATATTCCATGGAGACTGGAACAACCTCCAGGAAGTGATGCAGAGCGAGAGGAGCAGAACCAGAAGAACATTGTACACAGAGACTAATACACTGTGGTACAATCGAAGGTAATGGACTTCTCCATTAGTGGCAATGTAATGTCCCTGAACAATCTGCAGGGATCTAGGAGAAAAACACTATCCATAAGCAGAGGACAAACTGTGGGAGTAAAAACACCAAGGAAAAGCAACTGCCTGACTACAGTGGTTGAGGGTACATGACAGAGGAGAGACTCTAAAGGAACACTCTAATGCAAATACTAACTACATGACAATGGGTTCGAATCAAGAACACGTGATACCCAGTGGAATCACGCGTCGGCTATGGGGGGTGGGGGGGAGGAAAAGAAAATGATCTTTGTCTTTAATGAATAATGCTTGGAAATGATCAAATAAAATATTATTAAAAAAAGAATTGTTGAAATGGAAATGTTTAGCTTAGAGAAAAGATAAAAAAAGAGTCCAAGCTGCTAGTCTTTTTACCAAAAGTCAGTCAGCATTGTCAGTCCTTTGCTGCACTCTACCCAAGACCTCAAACAGACTTATAGCTAAATCCGATTTCTCAAAAATATCAAAGGCAAACATGTACAAAACATATAAGACCATAAACATGTACACATAGTGAAAACTACTCAATTAACCAGACTCCTCAGAGCTGTCTTGCTTTGTGACAACAAAGCCTTACTTATCTTTACTTCTTCTACTTTTCAATAAAAACAGCTTCTGAGCTGAAATGGGCCAGCAAGTCACTTTGGTTACCACCAGTTTAGAGGTCTGAGCTTTCTCTGATTTCATATACTATCAAAAGGAGCCCCACATTTGTTTGGAGAGGCTGGTGCCCTTGTACAGTTATTAAGAGCATCTGATGTCTTCCTGACACCCAGGCTCCTTGACTGTAGTAATACTATCATTGACCCACCTCTGCATCATCAACATGGTCAGTGTATTTCTAAGATGCATTTAAGAGGAAAGGGGCATAAGGACACCCTGTACCTAAGACAGTCAAGAAACCAGGCAGGTGCGTGCTGTACCTGACCTATTCATATGGTTGACAGCTTTTAAACTACTCCAATGACTGTGCAGTAGGTATCAGCAGCCACGTATTTTTCATTCTTCCTTTTCCAAAGGAAAACTGCTTTTCTTTCCCTTTCCCCATGCTCTCCATTTGCTCACACATTGGTGTATTTTCTGGTTGGTCTTCCCTCAGATGGAACCATCAACAATTTAAATGGAGGAAAAAAAAAACACTGATTAAGAAGCAGGCTGCTTTACATTTCCCAGGTATCTCCAGGGCAGCACAGATAAAACTGGCAATTGGGTAAACTGTGTCAGTGATGAAATTAAATTAAAAGAAGACTGTATACATTTCCTCTATTATACTGGAAGATTTCTCAAACACCAGGCTGAGGGGACATGTAGGCAGGAGTTGAACTTGTCCTTCATCTGTCAGCAAAAGCACGTATGCCTGTTCCTGAGTGTAAAATGAAAGATGGATGGGGAAAAGTGCCCAGTAAGGAAAGGAACGTGCCCTAGAAATAAGGAATCATATTGTTCTCAAGGGGAAGAAATATGAAGAAAAACAAATCTCTCTCTCTCTCTCTCTCCTCTCTCTCTCTCTCTCTCTCTCTCTCTCTCTCTCTCTCTCTCTCTCTCTCTCTCTCTCTCTCTCTCCACTTCTCTCTCTTTCTCTTTAACTAAATATAAGGATACATTAATTCAAGGGTTAAGACTGTATGGACAGATAAACTGCAGTATCTTTCATAGAAAGGCTGACACCCCATTGAGCGAATCTTATTGCAAAATACATCAGATTTTGCTGAGCTTTATGGCTTTTAGGCCTGCAAAGTCAGTCCTACCCACCTTTAAAAAAAAAAGGAAGAAAAAAAACTTGACTTCTGTCCAACACTGAAGAGCAAATCTGGGAAGAGTGATATTTGTTCATGCTTATAGGTTATAAGCTCAATCATTTTTCCAGTTGGTCATACTGTATGGAAATCATTTTTCTCAGGCTAAGATTGTGATTGGCATAAAAAAATAAGCACCTAGAAAAATGGTTCAAATTGAGAACACCTCTCTATGGGAGGCACTGGCTTAGTCTGAATACCATCTGAACTACTAAAAGCATACATTTTAAAATGTTTCATCAACTTAGATTTCTCAGGATCCTCTCCTATTGTATACTTGCTTATTCTTATTTCTACCCTATTTCAAAAGACCAGAAGCCTTTTTACTTTCTGTTATCCTGCAGGGAACTTTGTTTCAAAAGGGTACTCAACCTGGAGAACCTTGCAGGGGTCTGAGTAGTGATTGTTATTTTGAGATTCCCTAGCTATATCACTTGCATAAGTTATGTGACATCTTTAAACCTCATTTTCCCCATCTTACCTAACTCCAAGGCTCATTCCAAAGAAAGCATTTTTGTAAGGCTCAAAGTTCCATCTAAATGTGAGCAATCATTACCAAATGCTGTGTTCGTTGCTGGTTTATCATAAAAGCCTTTCCCTCTCTGGAAACCAAGAAAAGGAGAGGACATGCTGGAAAATTTCAGGACACTTAGGCTCAAGAGTCCCTTGGTACCCATGGGTCCTAACATCTGTCTGTTCTCCCATCGCACTTGTATTTCTCCTCCTTATTGCCCCAAAATACTGACAAGTCCAATATGAAAGAGTTGCTACAGTTCTCATATCAATATTACCTTATGTTGCCATTACTGAACAGTTTAGGGCTTTGTGGCTGGCTACCATGACAATAGAGGCACAGCCTGGAACCAGTTTTAGTTAATTAGAGTCAATCAATCCAAACTTTGCTAACTTACTCATGTGAAACAAGAGTATAATGAACCAAAGTCTGTGAGATGATGGGGAAACACAAATTATTGCACCCTGATAAATTAAATGTGACTCTTATAAAGCCTGCCTTCTAAATGAATACTCAGAAAGGGGAGGTATGGGTAAATAAGTGTAATTTAGAGAAGAAGGGGAGGAACCCCATCTTTTTTCTCAGCATTGTTTCTTAAATGAAGGGAAAGAGTCAGAGTGTATAAAGAGGACTACATGCTGGGGGTGGGAAGACACAGTTTTAGTAACATCTTTTTAAGCACTGATTTCTAAGGAAGTGTTGGATTCTAATTTCCTTTTGGTTTTTCTCTTTGAGAGAACAGGTCATAGAGCTTGACATTTAGAGTCAGGACAATGGAAAGCTAGACAATAGTTGCAAAAATCATCCAGTGCTTAACAGTGTCTGGCACATAGTAGGTGCTTCAAAAATGTTTATTATTGATTGATCCATTTCTATAGCACCTTCTTCACAACTGTTCTGTAAGTTGGAAGCATAAGGTTCAGTTGGTCTCTATAAGTCAGTTGGCCTCTGACCAATTGATTTCTCACCTCCTTTTCCTATCCTCGATCTGAATTATGAGTTTACAGAAAGTAAGAAACAGATAAAGTTCTGTTGAACTAGCTTTAGAAATGTTTCTCTATTGTTAGTCTACTTCAAAAGATGAATAAGATTCCCTCTTGTTTAACCTGAAGAAGTAACATCATTAGCCAAGAAATGATTGGACATGCCACTGATGGTACCCAGAGAATAGAGGATAGGAATAGCTTTGTGGACTGTGGATCCCTGTGTCTATACCATTTGGCAGCTGGGGGTATTGTAGATGGGAAGTAGGAAGGACGTTTCTTTCTCCCATCTCACACACAGATTGATAGTAGCCATACTGTCTAGCTGTAAAACTATTTAAAGAATAAGAGATACTCCATGAAACAGTTCAAGATTCAGTCAATTCAAGAGTTTGAGGCACAGTTGAGGGAGAAGAATATAAATTCTCTCTTCAAACATAGGCAGAGAGAGGAAGTGACTCAATGGAAGGAGCAATTTCTCATGATCTATGGCAGTAGAGAAAAAGGGTGACTGGATTCAAGGAAAAACAAACCTGGGCAATAAAAATTAAGCTAAGGAAAGAAAGAAGATCAAATGCCGATAGTACCGGAAGTGTCAGTTGCCTTCATACTTAGGTGCCTCACAACTATTGTTCTCAGTTTGTGACCATCGTTACCATGGTATATTTTGGGAAGATTGTGTCAGAGGTTTATGAGGTGAGGTGGGAGGTGGAGGGAGGACGCTTTATAGCCACTGTTTTTACTATTCCATCTTGGCAAATATTTTTGCTTTAAGCTAGACCATTAAGGAAAAGGAAACTGATGGGGGTTTATAGGCTATAATTTTACAAGCACAACCTCATGAGAGCCTTAGTACCTGGGCAGCATTGGAGCTTTTATTGTTGTTGCCATTGTTGTTTTGCCTCTTCCCTTAAAACTAGCCCTGTTTCAATAATAATAATAGCATGCATGAGTTTATATAACAATTGCCCACATGTCTAGAGCACTCTAAGGTTTACAAAATACTTTCCTTGCAGTAATTCTTTGAAGTGACTAGTGAAGGGATCATTACCTTGATTTTTAAAATTAGATAAACTGAGGCATAGGGAGGTTAAGTGGCTTGTTACACTAGCTATTATTCAACTCCCTAGGGACCCAAACTGAAAACCCAGAAATGTCAGGTTTGGGAAGACCTGAAAAGAGTAAGCTCTCCAAGCACTGTATTGTTTCCATTTTATGGACTGAAAAACTGAGGTGCACATCAAGAAAATGTTCATGGTCATTCAGCTGGTAATAAGATAAGGAAATAAGCTGTGTGTGGCATGCATGGAGTATTGTTTTGTGAGAATCAGCAAGCCAAGTTTATGAAATATTTGTAAGCTTATGAAAAAGGATTTCACCAAACTTAGAGCAATGCTACATTATAAATAGTATTTAGAGGTTGTGGATTTTGTATTTGAGGAGCAGACTCAGGTCATTGATCCGGTTCATTCCTATGCCTAGATGGAATAGGCACCCACCCTCCACAACCTTCTGAGGAAGATTTTTGACTTGAGATGAGTGAAAATGTCTTGATTACTAGAATTATCCTCATCCCTCCTGAAATGGGCTTCACAGGGGATAGTAGTTTTCTCTTCAGTGGAGTTTCTCTTTCAATGGAGTCTTCTCTTCAATAAGAGTTTGGCAGACCACTTATTAGGAATGTCACAAAGGGAAATCCCATTTTTGGATACTGGTTACACTAAGATGAATGAATTAATTAATGAATGAACTTAAGTAAAAAATTATTTAAGCACTAACTGCACTAGGTGATGTACAAAATACTGGACATACAAATAAAAAAAGTGAGGCAGTTCCTACTGTTGAAATGACTCTTGAGTTCCTACTCTCTGAAATGCCTTCTGGTTCTGAGATCCCACGAATCATTATAGAGAAGCCTAAGGCCACTTCCACTGCCAATCATTTCATCCTCTCCCTCAACACTGTGAAAACTGCTCCTTTTCATGAGTAGGAGACGGAACAGCAAGTAAAGTAAAAAAAGCTAAAGCAGCACAGAGTAATGAAGAAAGTATTGGACAGGGAGTTAGGAAGCTGTAGGTTTGAATCCTGCCAAAATTTATTTGATGTGGTATCTTGTATAATCCAATTAACTTCACTAAACCTCAGTTATGTCCTTTGTGAAATGAAGGAGGTAGATCAGGTGATCCTTTTGGTCCCTTTCAAGTCCAGCTCTCTGATGGGGTTCATCCATTCTGACCCTACAGGATTTTTATGGGAAAATGGAATACTTATTTCCTAGAGTTAACATGTGAGTCCTGTTCATCTTCTGCTTGCTAACTCCCTGTCAGTTTTATAATCCCCTTGACCTCAAAACTATTTTTGATATTGGCATATTAGATTTGGTGCAGAAATGCCTAATTCATTTCACCTGTTTTCCATGTGTCTGTGTTCGCTGTAGCCTCAACAGAGCTCCTGGTAACATCATTTACACTAGTTGCCTTCCAAGTTACGTTGTTACTTTAGTCATATGTCAGAGCCTATCACAGCAGGTTGTGCAGCCCTTTTCCCTAGGAGGAGTTCCTAGATTATTTATCATGATGTCACACATTCATTTAAGCTGAACTTCCTGTTAATCGTTCAAGCAGCAACTCTGAGGCTAACTTGCAGCCCCAGAATGTTCCTCCTCATCTCTGACCCAGAATCCAAAGCTCCTCTGCTAAGAGGGCAAAGAGCATGCATGGAGTTGAATCTGAAAGTCCAGCTTCTCTCACACATATTAATAGGTGAGTCGGTTGGTCAGTCAACAAACATTTATCAAGCACTTATTTTGTGCCAGGCACTATGACACTATGATCTCTTTTATGGAGAAGATTTTTGTGTTCCAGATCATTCTCTTTCTCTCTCTCTCTCTCTCTCTCTCTCTCTCTCTCTCTCTCTCTCTCTCTCTCTCTCTCTCTCTCTCTCTCTTTTTAAAAAGGCACTTGTCAAAAGGGTTCTCCTCATTTTAAAAAGAGCAAAAATAGAGCTCCTGGAGAGCAGATTCTGTCTTGGACTAGTTCATACCCCCCAACCCCTCACCCAATACCTCTAACCATCCCTTGGATAGAGAGGACTTCCTACCTGTGTGACCCTGGGGAAGTCACTTGACCCCCATTACCTAACCCTTAACTACTCTTTGGGCTTGGTCCCATACTATAGTATTAAAATTAAAATATGAAAGATAAGGGTTTTTTTTAAAAGAGATAACTATTTTTACTTCTGTCATATGGCATAGAAGATGTAGATCCAATCCTTATTCCTATCAATCAATCAATACTGATTTAAGGAATAAATGAATGAGTCATATGGAAACATCATTAATAATGACTATCCCAGGGCAACTAGGTGGCTCAGAGGATTAGAATACAGGGCTTGGAGTGGGAAGTCATAGGTTCAAAACTGGCCTCAGACAGTTCCTAGCAAGTCACTTAACCCCAATTACTAATTACTCTTACTCTAATTACTCTTCTGCCCTGGAACAGATACTCAATATTAATTCTAAGATGGAAGATAAAGGTTTAAAAAATAATGACCATCCATAAGCAATTAATAGTAACCATGTTTTTGTTTTTGTTTTTTAAATTGAACTCAGTTTCAAATCTGGTTTCAGATATTTCCTAGCTGTGTGACCCTGGGAAAGTCACAAGCCCCATTGTCTAGTTCTTGCTGCTCTTCTGCCTTGAAACCAATACACAGTATTGATTCTAAGATAGAGAGTAAGCATTTAAAAAAAATTGAACTCACTGAGAAATATCCACTAGAAGAAAACAAGAAAAAATATACTCTCAATATCACTTTGATGATTTGATAAATTTAGGATGACTATGAATGGAAACTCATTCCCATGATGTAGATTAGGACCCATCCATGTTGGTCTCACTTGGAAGACCCTGCCCATATCTTCACACAAATTCACCCAACATATTGATGGCCTCCTCTCATTTTGGGGACATTGAATTAAAAGATACTAGTGGCCCATAGACTGTCCTTTGGTTATGCCTCATTCTAGCTATATGATTGGCTCCTCCTTTAGGTTTTCCAGTTAGAGTCCCAGCCACCTCACCTCTGATTATGTATGTAGGTATCAGGCTACAGGAACTAGATGAATGAAGCAAAATGAAGAATTTTGAGGGAGAAAATTTTAGTCTTCTGTTTGTGGTTAATATAATCTTACTTTCCAGAAACAAGATTAATTTTTGTTTTCTCCTCAACAAAGTGAATAGTGACTAATTAGATGGTTACAGGTGTGGCTTGAGCAGAACTAAAATCTAAAAGTTCCCTGAACCAACCATCTCTCCCCAGAAGACACAAAAGCCACTTGTATTATACTGGTCCTGACACCGGCAATTGGCAATGAGGAATCTGCTTATACTTTTGACATTTTTGTATAAAACACCAGCTGCTTTTCTCAACACTTGGGGATTCTTATCCCCAGTGGAAGTGGATGGTTACCTTGCTGGCAATGTACCATAAGGACAGAAGATCTTTAGTGCTCCAGTACTGACAGCTAAAATAAACACAAATTCTGGGAGGAATAAATTCTCTGATGAAAATGCTTTAGACCTGTTTCCCTCTGGGAATTGGGTAAGGGGGGGTCTCCATGACTCTATTTGCTTCCTACTAAGCTAAGTGTTCACAGTTACATAGAACTAGTCTGAAAAAGCAAAAATCTTATACCAGCACTCCATCCTAAAAGCTAGAAGAACATTCTTACATTGTTAAATGATGATGACAATGCTAATATTATCATTAACAATAACAATAATAAAAAAATAATTTGTTGTTAATCAGTTGTTTCAGTCATGTTTGCCTCTTCATGATTTCATTTGGGATTTTTCTTGGCCAAGATACTGAAAGGTTTCACTATTTCCAACTTTAGCTCATTTTATAAATGAGGTAACTGAGGCAAGCAGGGTTAGGTGCCTAAGGCTATATTTGAACTCAAGAAGATGAGCCTTCTTGATTACAGGTCTAACACTCTATCCACCTAGCTGCCCTAATAAAAATAATAACTAGAATGTATATAGCACTTTTAGATTTTTAAAGCACCTTTTAATTATTAGCCCATTTGATCCTTGCAACAACGCTGGGCAGTAGATCCTATTATTATCCCTATTTAAAGATGAGAAAACTGAGGGACAGAGAGGTTGAATGACTGCCAAGGATCACACAGCTAGAGAGGATTTGAATTTAGGTAATCCTGATCTCAAACCCTATGTTCTTTCCACTGCACTATCTTGCTTCATGTTAAGAGCAGAGAACTATGTCAACAGCTGATCATATAAAAAAAGTCATAGATTTTAAGTTGGAAGGAACTTTAGAAATAGAAGTTCTTCTGTTACCCACATGTTAAATGGCAGAGTCAGAATTAAAATTCAGTCCTCCTGACTTCAAATGTATTCTTCTTTCTATTGCATTATGCTGGATGCTCAACTTTCCTTTTCTGCTCATCTTTACTATCATCTTGATATCTTCTCTCTTTCCCTAACATCTACATTCGTAATTTCTTTGTTCACATTTTCTTTCTCCATTTCTGTCTGCCTTCTACTAAGGAATCTGCCACACTAACTGGAGATGAGTAGTATACTTTCTCTCTCTCTCTGGCACATAGTAGAGACTTAATAAATTCTTGTTCTCTTTCTACCTCCCTTCTCTCTTTCCTCCCTCCTTTCTTCTGTTCTTCAGGTCTCTCTTTCTCTATTGCCTCTTTCATATCCCCTCATCTTTTCCCTTTTCCCTCACTCTACTCCTTCTCCCTCTTCCTTCACCAGTCTTTCTTCCTCTCCTTTACCTTTCTTTAGCTCTCCTCTTTTCCTTTCTATTCTCATACACTCACTCCCATTATGAACCCTGAAACATATGAGCTTATTCATCCTTTGTGCCACAAATCTGTGTGGCTGACATGGCTCTTGGTTGGATCCCAAACAACAACAGGGAGGGGGAAGGCCATAATTATGTGCAGATTTTCTTAGAGAAGCAGGGTAGGGACATGCATAGGTGAGAAAGCAACAAAAGCATTTTGTAACCAATCCTGTAAATTGTGGTCCCATCATCAGAACTACCCTGATTGCTAATATTATGGAGAAATAGTTCCTTTTTGAAATTCTTATGGTAGGTAACTGCTACTAAAATTGAGCTACCACAATGCAAAAATTATAGAGGTAAAAAATGTGTTTTTAAAAATGTAGATATAGTTTTGATAATAATTTTCTGACATTTTCCTATCCATATTCTCTCCCTCCTCGAGGCAGAAGGTAATAAGATAAAGCTTGTATACTCAATACATACTTCCATGTTCATTGTATTGTGAAAGAAGTCAAATATTAATTATACAAGAAAAAAACTCATGAAGGAAACAAAATAAAGAACAGTAAGCTTCAGTCTGCATTCAGATTTGGTCAGTTCCTTCTAGGGAAATGGATAGTTTTTTCCCCAGTGAATCCTTTAAAGTTGTCTTTGATCCTTTTATTGCTGACAGTCACAGTTGATCATTGTATATTACTGCTGTTATTATATACAGCACTCTTCTGTTTCTTCTCACTTCATTTTGCATCACTTTATATGTCTTTCTAGTTTTGTTTTGTTCTGTTTGTGATTACCTTGTTTGTCATTTCTTATGGCACAATAGTATTCCATTACTATCCTATACCACAACTTGTTCAGTCATTCCCTAGGATAGACATTCTTTTAGTTTCCAATTCTTTGCCATCACAAAAAGAGCTACAGTAAATTTTTTTTGAACAAAGAGTTCCTTTTCCTCTACCTTTAATCTCTTTGAGATACAGAGCTGGTAATAGTATTGCTGGATCAAAGGGTATACACAGTTTGATGGCCTTAGGGCATAGTTCCAATTTGCTCTCCAGAATGATTATATATCAATTAACAGCTCCACCAACATTGTATTAGTGTCCCAATTTTTTCATATCCCCTCCAAAATTATCATTTTTCTTTCTTTTCATATTAGCCAGGCTGACAGATATGAGATGGTATTCTCAGAATTGTTTTAATTTTCATTTCTCTAGCTAATTTGGAGTATTTTTTTCATATAACTATAGGTAGCATTAATTTATTCATCTGAGAACTGTCTACTTTGACTATCAATTAGGGAATAACTTGTATCCTTATAAATTTGACTCAGTTATTTCTGTATATGAGAAAACATAGGTTTTTTGATATTTAAGCATAGTTTCAGACAAAGAGATAAAAACTTCAATTGTAGGATTCTAACATGGACTCTTATAGCCAAAATTACATCAAAGTGACACAGCAATAATTTTTCTTATGTATTCCTATCTTTTGCATTCCTCTTACTCCTTGAAAGCTAAAACAAAGAAAACAACAGCAACAACAACAAAAACAGAATAATTCCATGCTTCCTTCAACTTGGAAAAGTCAAACAAAGTTAGTTAGAGTCATAATATCATACATTCCTTAAGGATACTAAACTTGTTAAACAAATTCTCTAATAAACTAAAGTTTAGATTAAACCATGTAAACGGCACAAAATAAGCTGATTGATGAAGAAGAGATTTACAAGTATCCATAGAGTGGAGGACAATTGAGATTTCTACTTTGGCTTCTTATCTAAGGGAAGTTTGAAGTTTTAAGTAAATTTTCACATCCCATGGGACAAGATTTAACTGACTTAACAACCTCCTAAACAAGAAGAAATAGCTATAGCTTTTCCAAATAACAAAAATTAATGAAAGAAAATGAGTCAAAAATTTCTGTAATATTGAAAAAGGTAACCTATTGGCATCTTTACAGGCAGTAGTTTTACCATTATAGGAGCCATGACTAATTTCAATCAAGAACCAAACCAGCCTAGTACTTAGTGGAGCAATGGAACTTGCTATTGACAGGGTTGATAGAATTAGTGATGGATTCCCAATCTTGTTCTTCCTCTGCCTCTTTGCTCTTCATTAAGAGAATGAGCATTTAAGAAAACTAAGAAACAAGAAAATTGACAATGATAAGGCTAACCTTGTAAAAACAGGGAATGATGCAAAATGATTAGCAAAATCCTTTAAACTATTTTGTTGATCCTTGGGTGTCATTAAAATCATGACAGAAAATAAAATCAGTACCTCTTCACTTTGTTGTCCTTTCCTTTGACTGGCCAATTCTTTTCCATACCTCTATTTTAGTAAAAGTGTCCAGAGCAGTCATGTTCACTCAGTCATTCCTCCTGGGGACTGAGTGACTCTCTGAGATAACATTAGTAAAGTGCTTAACATAGTGCCTGACACACAGTAGTCACTATATAAATACTTATTCCTTAATCCTTCAGGACTTTTTCCTTCATTAGTCCCTTACCTGAGTAACTCCTCCCACCACTACCTCTTTCAACTCTCTTTTATGTTTTGTCTTTCCCCTTTATAATTCAAGCTCCCTGGGGGCAAGGATTATCTTTTCTTTTTGCTTATATTTGTATCCCTTAAAACAATTTCTGGCATATTCTAAGCTCTTAATAAATGCTGTTGACTTGATTTTAGGTCTTAATAAAAAAGTGTTGTTGTGAAGGAAGTTATTTGTAAAAGCTCGTATTTCCTACAGTGTTTATAGTCTAATAGCAGAGAGAAGACAAGGTCACAATCAAGTAAGAGTAAATGGAGGAAGGTGGGTACTTGATACTAGCAAGGTAATATAATCACTGAGGTACTAATAGGCTCAAGAAGTTCTAAGAATTTTTTTAAACCCTTACCTTCCTTCTTAGAATCAATACTGTGTATTGGGAATTTCTGGTCAAGATGGCGGCTTAGAGAAAGCTAAAGTTCAGATCTCCTGAAACTCTTCCCTACCGAACTCAAACTATATGCTCCTAGGGCACCAAAATTCAAAACGAACAACAGCATGGACCCCAGGAATCCTCCTCCTGGACCTGGACCTGGATCAAAAGGTACAGACCCCCAAAAGTCAGAACCTGAGATCACTCAGATCTAAGGGGTAGGCAGAATGAAGGTCCCAGGACCCATCCCCCCCAACCAGGAGCTCTGAGTCTGAGGCAGCAAAGCGAACCTCAGACCCTCAGGGCCGGCTATCCTGAAGGCCTCTTCCAGAAAATAACCTGACCCAGTCGCTGGGGCACCCAGACAGCAGGGAAACAGAGAGAGACAGGAGGAGCCTGTAGCCCCCTGATCAGATCCTTCCTTCTGAGTCTCACCAAAGGTCCCTACCTCAGGGCATACTCAGTCTGAGGTTAATCCTATCACCAGCCCTCAGAGCTCCAGGAAGCCACAGACCCTCCCCCCTCAGAGAGCAGGGTCCTCTGAAACAACAGTAACCCTCAGGGCTGGCAAAAGGGCCTCAGGAGCCAGCTATTCTGAAGGCCACATCCTGGAAACAACCTGACCCAGTCGCGGGGGCACTCAGACAGCAGGGAAACAGAGAGAGATGGGGGGAGCCTGCAGCCTCCTGGCTGGATCCTTCCATCTGAGTCTCAGGGAAGGTCCATGCCTCAAGGCATACTCAGTTCAACCAAGAGAAAGTTAATCTTATCAGGAGCCCTCAGCTCTGGGAAACCGCAGCCCCTCCCCCCTCAGAGTGTAGGCTCTTCTAGCCTGCTAAGGCACTGAAACAAACACCTCCTGGAAAGGGCCAAGCCAGGCTCAGAGCATGGAAGTGGGGCAGTGGAGAAGCATCGGGAGGGAACTGAGGAGGGCAGTAACAGGGAAACACCAGCAATTCCTGGCTTCCCTGGGAACACAGAACAGCTGAGGAGAAGGGACAATTTGCCTAGGGCTAAAACCTCTGAACACCACACAGAGATAAGAAAAGCTAGTCCTCCCCACTCAGATAGAGATGGCAAACTCCACAGAAGCACAAAAGCCTCAAAATTCCAAGAAAAACAAGAAGAAGGGGGCAACATTGGACGCATTTTTTTTTTAATTTTTAAACATTATTTTATTTGGTCGTTTCCATACATTATTCACTGGAAACAAAGATCATTTTCTTTTCCTCCCCTCCCACCCCCCACCTTTCCCTCTCCCATAGCCGATGCACGATTCCACTGGTTATCACATGTGTTCTTGACTGGAACCCATTTCGCTGTTGTTGGAATTTGCATTATAGTGTTCACTTAGAGTCTCTCCTCAGTCTTATCCCCTCCAACACTGTAGTCAAGCAGTTGCTTTTCATCGGTGTTTTTACTCCCACAGTTTATCCTCTGCTTCTGGGAAGTATTTTTTAGATCCCTGCAGATTGTTCAAGGACATTGCATTGATACTAATGGAGAAGTCCATCACCTTCGATTGTACCACAATGTATCAGTCTCTGTGTACAATGTTTTTTTGGTTCTGCTCCTTTCACTCTGCATCACTTCCTAGAGGTTGTTCCAGTCTCCATGGAATTCCTCCACTTTATTATTCCTTTTAGCACAATAGTATTCCATCACCAACATATACCACAATTTGTTCAGCCATTCCCCAGTTGACGGGCATCCCCTCGTTTTCCAATTTTTGGCCACCACAAAGAGTGTAGCTATGAATATTCTTGTACAAGTCTTTTTCCTTATTATCTCTTTGGGGTACAAACCCAGCAGTACTATGACTGGATCAAAGGGCAGACAGTCTTTTATCACCCTTTGTGCATAGTTCCAAATTGCCCTCCAGAATGGTTGGATCAATTCACAACACCACCAGCAATGAATTACTGTCCCTACTTTGCCACATCCCCTCCAGCATTCATTACTTTCCATAGCTGTCATGTTGGCCAATCTGCTAGGTGTGAGGTGATACCTCAGGGTTATTTTGATTTGCATCTCTCTGATTATAAGAGATGTAGAGCACTTTTTCATGTGCTTATTAATAGTTTTGATTTCATTGGCTGCGAACTGCCTGTTCATGTCCCTTGCCCATTTGTCAATTGGAGAATGGCTTAATTTTTTGTACAATTGATTTAGTTCTTTATAAATTTGAGTAATTAAACCTTTGTCAGAGGTTTTTATGAAGATTGTTTCCCAATTTGTTGCTACCCTTCTGATTTTGGTTACATTGGTTTTGTTTGTACAAAAACTTTTTAATTTGATGTAATACAGATTATTTATTTTGCATTTTGTAACTCTTTCTAATTCTTGCTTGGTTTTAAAGTCTTTCCCTTCCCAAAGGTCTGACATGTATACTATTCTGTGTTTGCCTAATTTTCTTATAGTTTCCTTCTTTATGTTCAAGTCATTCACCCATTTTGAATTTATCTTGGTGTAGGGTGTGAGGTGTTGATCTAAACCTAATCTTTCCCACACTGTCCTCCAATTTTCCCAGCAGTTTTTATGAAATAGTGGATTTTTGTCCCCAAAACTGGGATCTTTGGGTTTGTCATTTGCTGTCTTGCTGAGGTTGCTTTCCCCCAGTCTATTCCACTGATCCTCCTTTCTGTCTCTTAGCCAGTACCAAATTGTTTTGATGACCGCTGCTTTATAATATAATCTGAGATCTGGGACTGCAAGGCCCCCTTCCTTTGTATTTTTTTTCATGATTTCCCTGATTATCCTTGATCTTTTGTTCTTCCAAATGAACTTTGTTATGGTTTTTTTCTAAATCAGTAAAAAAAAAATTTGGTAGTTCCATGGGTATGGCACTAAATAGATAGATGACTTTGGGTAGGATGGTCATTTTTATTATATTGGCTTGTCCTACCCATGAGGAGTTAATGTTGATTAGTGATATTTCCTCATTGTCTATACTCCCTTTTAGCAGAATATATTTACCTTCCCTATCCCTTTTGATCAGGTCTATGTGTGCTTTGGCTTTGTCAGATATCATGATTGCCACTCCTGCCTTCTTTCTATCAGTTGAGGCCCAAAAGGTCTTACTCCAACCTTTAATTCTAACCTTTTGAGTGTCAAGTGGGAAATAATGTAAAAGAAATTCACGCATCTACAAAACCAGAAAAGGAAAACCAGGATTTAAAGGTCAGAATTAGGCAACTCGAAGACAACGAGCAAGAACTAATAAAGCAAAGCCAAAAGACCAAGAAATTAGAAGAGAACATAAAACATCTCACTGAAAAGGTCACAGACTTGGAAAATAGAGGGTGAAGAGACAATTTAAGAATAATTGGACTACCAGAAAAGCCAGAAATAAACAGCAAAGCCAACAGCTTAATACAAGATATAATCAAAGAAAATTGCCCAGAGATTCTAGAACTAGGGGAAAATACAGCCATTGACAGAGCTCACAGAACACCCTCTACACTAAATCCCCAAAAGACAACTCCCCAGAATGTAATTGCCAAATTCCAAAGCTTTCAAATAAAAGAAAAAATCCTACAAGGAGCCAGAAAAGGGCAATTTAGATATAAAGGAATGCCAATCAGGGTCACACAAGACCTTGTAAGTTCCACTCTGAATGACCGTAAGGCATAGAACATGATTTTCAGAAAGGCAAGAGAGCTGGGCCTTCAACCAAGAATCAGCTACCCATCAAAACTGACTATATACTTCCAAGGGAAAGTATGGGCATTCAACAAAATAGAATATTTCCAAGTTTTTGCAGAGAAAAGACCAGAGCTCTGTGGAAAGTTTGATATCGAAAAACAAAGAGCATGGAATACCTGAAAAGGTAAATATGAAGGAAAGGGAAAAGGAGAAAAATGTTATCTTTTTCTTTTACCCAAACTCTCTTCTATAAGGACTACATTTATATCAATCGATGTATACTAACATGTGGGGAAAATGTAATGTGTAAAAAGGGGGAAAAGAAAGACCAAATAGAATAATCTTTTTCACACAAAGATTCACACGGGAAGGGGAGGGGAAGAAAACTCCTATAAGAAGGAGAGTAAGAGAGTTTTAACTTAAACCTTACTCTCAGGGAAATCAACTCTGAGAGGGAAGAACATCCAGATCCATTGGGATCTTGAATTCTATTTAACCCAACAAGGGAATGGAGAAGGGAAAAACAAGGGGGGTAGGGGGGAACACAAAAAAGGGAGGGAAGGAGAGGGGGGAGGGAGAGGGAACAAAAAGGGAGGGACTAGAAAGAGAAACATATCAAGGGAGGGGACAAGGGGGACTGATTTAAAGTAAATCACTGGACTAAAAGGTAGAGCTGAAGAAGAAAGGTTAGAATTAGGGAAGGATATCAAAATGCCAGAGAGTCCACAAGTTACAGTCATAACTCTGAATGTGAATGGGATGAGCTCACCCATAAAAGAAAAATGAATAGCAGAATGGATTAGAATCTAAAACCCTACCATATGTTGTCTTCAAGAAACACACATGAGGCGGGTAGACACCCACAAGGTCAGAATTAAAGGATGGAGTAAGACCTTATGGGCCTCAACTGACAGAAAGAAGGCGGGAGTGGCAATAATGATATCTGATAAAGCCAAAGCAAAAATAGACTTGATCAAAAGGAATAGGGAAGGTAATTATATTTTGTTAAAAGGGACTTTAGATAATGAGGAAATATCACTAATCAACATGTATACACCAAATAATATAGCACCCAAATTTCTAATGGAGAAACTAGGAGAATAGAAGGAAGAAATAGACAGTAAAACCATATTAGTGGGAGACTTGAACCAACCATTATCAAATTTAGACAAATCAAATAAAAAAATAAATAAGAAAGAGGTAAAAGAAGGGAATGAAATCTTTGAAAAATTAGAATTAATAGACATATGGAAAAAATAAATAGGGATAAAAAGGAATACACCTTCTTCTCAGCACCACATGGCACATTCACAAAGATTGACCATACATTAGGTCACAGAAACATGGTACACAAATGCAGAAAAGCAGAAATAATAAATGCAGCCTTTTCAGATCACAAGGCAATAAAAATAATGATCAGTAATGGTACATGGAAAACCAAATCAAAAACTAATTGGAAATTAAACAATATGATACTCCAAAATCGTTTAGTTAGAGAAGAAATTATAGAAAAAATTAATAATTTCATCAAGGAAAATGACAATGTTGACATCCTTTCAAACCTTTTGGGATGTAGCCAAAGCAGTAATCAGAGGTAAATTCATATCCTGAGTGCATATATTAACAAACTAGGAAGAGCAGAGATCAATCAATTGGAAATGAAAATAAAAAAAACTCAAAAGCGATCAAATTAAAAACCCCCAGCAGAAAACCAAACTAGAAATCCTAAAATTTAAGGAAGTAATTAATAAAATTGAAAGTGATAGAACTATTGATTTAATAAATAAGACAAGAAGCTGGTACTTTGAAAAAACAAACAAAATAGACAAAGTACTGATCAATCTAATTTAAAAAAGGAAAGAAGAAAAGCAAATTAACAGCATCAAAGACAAAAAGGGGGACATCATCTCCGATGAAGAGGAAATTAAGGCAATCATTAAAAATTACTTTGCCCAATTATATGGCAATAAATACACCAATTTAGGTGATATGGATGAATATATACAAAAATACAAACAACCTAGACTAACAGAAGAAGAAATAGAATTCTTAAATAATCCCATATCAGAAAATGAAATCCAATAGGCCATCAAAGAACTTCCTAAGAAAAAATTCCCAGGGCCTGATGGATTCACCAGTGAATTCTATCAAACATTCAGAGAACAGTTAATCCCAATACTATACAAACTATTTGATATAATAAGCAAAGAGGGAGGTCTACCAAACTCCTTTTATGAAACAAACATGGTACTGATTCCAAAACCAGGCAGGTCAAAAACAGAGAAAGAAAACTATAGACCAATCTCCCTAATGAATATAGATGCAAGAATCTTAAATAGGATACTAGCAAAAAGACTCCAGCAAGTGATCAGAAGGGTCATCCACCATGATCAAGTAGGATTTATACCAGGGATGCAGGGCTGGTTCAATATTAAGAAAACCATCCACATAATTGACCACATCAACAAGCAAACCAACAAGAACCACATGATTATCTCAATAGACGCAGAAAAAGCATTTGATAAAATACAACACCCATTCCTATTAAAAACACTAGAAAACATAGGAATAAAAGGGTCATTCCTAAAAATAATAAACAGTATATATCTAAAACCATCAGCTAATATCATCTGCAATGGGGATAAACTAGATGCATTCCCAATAAGATCAGGAGTGAAACAAGGATGCCCATTATCACCTCTACCATTTGACATTGTACTAGAAACACTAGCAGTAGCAGTTAGAGAAGAAAAAGAAATTGAAGGCATCAAAATAGGCAAGGAGGAGACCAAGTTATCGCTCTTTGCAGATGACATGATGGTCTACTTAAAGAATCCTAGAGATTCAACCAAAAAGCTAATTGAAATAATCAACAACTTTAGCAAATTTGCAGGATACAAAATAAACCCACATAAGTCATCAGCATTTCTATATATCTCCAACACAGCTCAGCAGCAAAAACTAGAAAGAGAAATCCCATTCAAAATTACCTTAGACAAAATAAAATACCTAGGAATCTATCTCCTGAGACAAACACAAGAACTATATGAACACAACTACAATACACTCTCCACACAACTAAAACTAGACTTGAACAATTGGAAAAACATTACCTGCTCATGGATAGGATGAGCCAATATAATAAAAATGACCATCCTACCCAAACTTATCTATCTATTTAGTGCCATACCCATGGAACTACCAAAATATTTCTTTACTGATTTAGAAAAAAACCATAACAAAGTTCATTTGGAATAACAAAAGATCAAGGATATCCAGGGAAATAATGGAAAAAAAAAACACAAATGATGGGGGCCTTGCAGTCCCAGACATTAAACCATATTACAAAGCAGCAGTCATCAAAACAATTTGGTACTGGCTAAGAGACAGAAAGGAGGATCAGTGGAAGAGACTGGGGGCAAGCGACCTCAGCAATACAGTATACGATAAACCCAAAGATCCCAGCTTTTGGGACAAAAATCCACTATTCAATAAAAACTGCTGGGAAAATTGGAAGACAGTGTGGGAGAGATTAGGAATTGATCAACACCTCACACCCTACACCAAGATAAATTCAGAATGGGTTAATGACTTAAACATAAAGAAGGAAACCATAAGTAAATTGGGTAAACACAGAATACTATACATGTCAGACCTTTGCGGGGGGGGGGGAAGACTTTAAAACCAAGCAAGACATAGAAAGAGTCACAAAATGTAAAATAAATAATTTCGACTACATCAAATTAAAAAGCTTTTGTACAAACAAAACCAATGTAACTAAAATCAGAAGGGAAACAACAAATTGGGAAAAAATCTTCATAGAAACCTCTGACAAAGGTTTAATTACTCAAATTTATAAAGAGCTAAATCAATTGTATAAAAATCCAAGCCATTCTCCAATTGATAAATGGGCAAGGGACATGGATAGGCAGTTTTCAGATAAAGAAATCAAAATTATTAATAAGCACATGAAGAAGTGTTCTAAACCTCTTATAATCAGAGAGATGCAAATCAAAACAACTCTGAGGTATCACCTTACACCTAGCAGATTGGCTAACATGATAGCAAAGGAAAGTAATGAATGCTGGAGGGTATGTGGCAAAGTAGGGACATTAATTCATTGCTGGTGGAGTTGTGAACTGATCCAACCATTCTGGAGGGCAATTTGGAACTATGCACAAAGGGCGATAAAAGAATGTCTACCCTTTGATCCAGCCATAGCACTGCTGGGTCTGTACCCCAAAGAGGTAATGGAGAAAAAGACATGTACAAGAATATTCATAGCTGCACTCTTTGTGGTGGCCAAAAATTGGAAAACGAGGGGATACCCATCAATTGGGGAATGGCTGAACAAATTGTGGTATATGTTGGTGATGGAATACTATTGTGCTAAAAGGAATAATAAAGTGGAGGAATTCAATGGAGACTAGAATGACCTCCAGGAAGTGATGCAGAGCGAGACAAGCAGAACCAGGAGAACATTGTACACAGAGACTAATTCACTGTGGTATAATCAAATGTAATGGACTTCTCCATTAGTGGCAGTGTAATGTCCCTGAACAATCTGCAGGGATCTAGGAGAAAAACACTATCCATAAGCAGAGGACAAACTGTGGGAGTAGAAACACCAAGGAAAAGAAACTGCCTGACCACTGCGGTTGCAGGTACATGACAGAGTAGAGACTCTAAATGAACACTCTAATGCAAATACTAACAACATGGCAATGGGTTCGAATCAAGAACACATGTGATACCCAGTGGAATCACGTGTCAGCTATGGGGGTGGGGGGGAGGAAATGAAAATGATCTTTGTCTTTAATGAACAATGCTTGGAAATGATCATATAAAATATTATAAAATTAAAAAAAATACTGTGTATTGGTTCTAAGGCAGAAGAAGATGAGGCTAGGCAATGGGACAAAATGACTGGCCCAGAGTCACATAAATTAGGGAGTGGCTGAAGTCAAATTTGCATCCAAGACCTCCCATTCCTAGCCTGTCTCTCAATCCACTTAATCATCTATCTGCCCTCAGCAACATCTTTTTAAAGTATGAATTTTTCTATTGAAATGAATCTTTCTTGGGAAAAATTGACCACAATCTAAATAACCCCTAAAAGAAATTAGTTGACTATCCCTTTGAAGAGTCAAGGACGAGATTCAGCTTTCAAATAAACATATAGCAGATGAATGAATGCCCAAAACAAAAGGATTAGGTGTTTGGGCTGAGGCAGTCACACTAAGGAATAAGATCTCCAATAAGCATGAAGCATCAGTACAGATACTATATCTCTAAAAATCTCTTCTTCACCAGCCTCCATCCTTCAAGGTTTGTTTGGTATTTCTTTTCTCCCTTTGACCCATCATGGAAGCCTGGAACTTCTATACTTGGAGAAATTTTTTTTCCCTTTTGTTTTCTAATCTTTGTTTTTAAATGTTTACATCATCTTTTAAACCAGTTATTTACCTTCCTTTGGAAGGATACCAATGACATCAAGAGGTGATAAATCGGTAATGAATTGAATTTTAGTAAGCCACAATTGCACGAAATCATCAACCCTATTCTTTCCTACAAAGTCATCAAAGTCCAGTAGAAGGACAAAGACCTTGACATCTTTGATGTCTGATCAAGCCTATGAGTTCTACAGTGCCAGCCTCAGCCACCTATATGACCTTTGAATCAAACCATTCTGATCCACGCATTCCACAGGGGAAGTCTTCGTGTGCTTGAGGTAAAGATACTCCCAAGTCACTGACAGGTTTGAGGTCTAGTGGTTACCCTCAATCTGGTTCCCCCCCCATTGATATAGTTTTACCTAAGTGGGGTCACTGGGAATATTACAGCAGCTTGGAGCCATTGGTCAGAGTTGAATAACAGGTAGACCCCAAAGATGGATGAGCAGCTCTGATAAGGTTGGGATAAGATCTCATACTAGAAGTCCTCCCTGAACACCCCATACACCCCTTTAAACCAGCAATCACAACACATGATGTTAACCAAGGACATTTTTAATCTGAGTATATTTATTGGGTATAAAGTTTAGAAAGTAATTGAAGGAAGCATATGGTGGGACAGGACAGAGAGAGAGAGAGAGAGAGAGAGAGAGAGAGAGAGAGAGAGAGAGAGAGAGAGAGAGAGAGAGAGAGAGAGAGAGAGAGAGAGAGAGAGAAACTAGTGTTTTCCCAGAGAATTTCCTTGGCTTAGAATTCAAATTTTAAATAAAAAAAAGTCAAAAATCAGATTCTTTTTTTTTTTACAAGTTTCCAAAACAGAAGGTAAAATTGCTTTATCTGGAAAGTAAAATTGCTTTATCTGGAAATTCATCTGGGCAATAGGTCAAATAGGAGGGTAGGGGTAAATACTAGTGGCTACAATCCTGTTCACTTCCCAACTGGTATACACAATAATGTATCACAGGATCTCAGAGTGGGAGGGGACTTCAGTAGCCATCTAGGCTAACCCATACCTTAACTAGAATCCCTGCTTAAATATGTTACAAGCTATCATTCAGCTTTTTTCTGAACTTCTACTTCCTGGGGTGGCAACATTTTGAAGGTGTAATAAAGGAGAATGAAACAAAATGCTATAGGAATTCAGATGTGATTAGTTCTGGCTAGGGACATCAGAGAAGACTCCATGAAAAAAGTGATAATTGAACTGGCTCTTAAAGGATGGGGTGAGAATGGTAGAGAAGAATTAGCAGGTAGAGGTGAGGTAGGAAAGAATTTTCCAGACAGAGGGAGTATCTTTAGCAAAGGCATTAGGTAGAGGAAAGGGATATAAGAAGAGAAAATTAAATAGCTGGCTATGTTAAATAGAAAAGTATGAGACATCACAATGGAAAGATGGATTTGTCTGCCTTCCCAGTTCTTGAACCATAATAGGCACTGAATAAATGTTTGTTGCCTGAATGACTGTCCTGATTCAGTGTCCTGAATCACCAAAAACCTTGTGTTATGTTAAGGAGGTGTTTGGTTTTTTTAGACTCTATTCATTATGTATTAGGTGCCCATTGTAAATTTTTTGAACATATGGATATCAGGTGCCTTAGGGGGGAAATAACATCAATAGTGTTTAGGCTGGACTTCACAGGAGACAAATCTGAAATTGATACTTCTCTTACTACTAGTAGCTCAGTTGTCCTGTGATTACAATTTGTCCTCTTATATTGACAACATGTTGTCCAGATGAGTGCTGTAGGATTTGAATTAAGCTAATGACAGATTAATAAGATTATATTAATAAAATAATCCCAGATCAAAGGAGGAAAATAACAGTTAATGTATGGACATACACAAAAAAGGACTCAAGAGACTGAATTCAATGAACTCTATAATGAAGCAAAGGGTCCATTTGGATTGTTTTGGGCAGAGGCTAGATGTGCATTGTTAGGGATATTGCAGGAGAAATTCACATGAGAATAAATAGATGACTCTCCAAAAAATAGGTTTCCTTCTAACTCTAGGATGATAATTGGATAGAAAAAATAAGAAGGAAAAGATGACATTGAAGTTTCAACCTTGATTGACAAGAAGAATAGCAGGGCCATCCATAGAAAAAAGAAAAGTCAAAAGAAGAAGCATATCTTAAAAAGAGATGAGTTTGAGTTTAGATGTGCTAAAATTTGAAGTGTATTGGACAACATATGATCACAGAAATTAGAAGGAATATAATCCAGCACTATTACAAATCAGGGTTGTCAAGTAGATTATCACGCTTCCCTTGTGAAGCAAATGTCAGGGTTGGCTGAAATAATTTGGAAGACATAAACAAAAATATGGAGGTAGAATGGTAATTATAATAATAATAATGCATGAATAATAATGTAAGGATGAGTTTGATTAATTTACACAATCAAGTTGCCCCACCCCACTTAAAATGATAAAATATTCAATCAATCAGTACTCAATCATAAGCTTTTGGCTAAGTATGAAAAGTTTCTTAAAAGCCACAAGGTAAGGTGAAATGATGAGATGAAATGTTCCAAATAACCGAAGGATTTCACTATAAACTCTGGGTCCTATAAAGAACCTCTTGTCAAAAGTAACAGGAAGTTCCAGGGAGAGGTGAACCAGGAAAAAAGGTAAATTCCTGCTGAGGAACTGAGGAACTCCCTGATGCAGAAGGAAAAGACTGCTTCAGTTTTAGCCTGTTTGCTCCATTCTATTCCCTTTAGTTAGGAGGACCTTGTGGGCTTTTAAGGGTCCACAGGATTTTGGACTTCCCATTTTTCTATCAATGTTCTAGGAATATCGTCAGATCAGCAAAAGTGTCTGCATTGGGGGCCAAGGTCAGATGGGACATAGATTCTTGATTCCACAAGGAGGTAAAGCAATTCTTTCAAATGTAAGGGGAATTTTAAAGCACCCAATCAATGAGAAAAGGGTTTTCTGACAAAAGTCTTCAGCTTCTCTCTTGTTCAATATGCTCTTGAAGTTTGAGCTCACTGTCCCCTGAACTCTATCTATACAGGTGGGAGAATTTGTCACAGATTTTTGTTTTCAGGGAAGAAGGTAGGTGGGATTTACCATTTGTTTTCACTATACCACCTTAATAAATACTCCTTTCTAAACATTACTGAAGGTTGGCTGATTAAATGATTCAGAAATTATAATCTTGGGAGAAGCATATCAATGCAGGATCCAACTGATAGCATTAGAGAATCATCTCAGGGGTACTTCTGGAACCCTGAATGGGAAATGTGGGAACCTCGCTCCATGATATGACATTTCTGTGAAAATGAGAATTGAGATAAAAATTTTCATAACTGGCTGGTGAAATTTATTTTTTATTAGCAGATACTTTGTCCGTTAATAACAATGTTACTTCTCAGGGCAAAAACAGAATTCTCATAACACATATAGGTTACAATTATGCTAATACATGGATTATCATACATGAAGCCCAGGGAACATATGAGGAACTTCCATTACTGCTTCTGGCTGACCATACTTGCTGAATTACTCAGGAATTTTGTGATGATAAAGCTATTCCCTTACTGATTCCTTAACCCTGATATTAAAGCAGTTAAGGGAAGGCACCAGCTTTAAAAGAAGAGACAACTGGCTAACTCTTTGAACATGTGGCCAGCAGGGCTCTCTCTGCTTCTCATGGGTAGTGGGGGAAATCAGCGAATGTTTTCTGCGCTCCCAACAGAAATGTCGAACTGAGCATGTGTGCTGGCTTTAGAGAGTTTGAGACTAGTTCTCCAAAGCTCTGGCTTCCTTCTCTACTTTGTGTTTTCTTTTCTGAGCACAATTAATCAAACGGTGATCCCAAGGTAAAATATATCTGGTCTTGGATATATTATATGGATCTTGTGAAAATTTGAGAGCTGAGATAATCTAGGTCCCTCAGTCAGTTAATTAGCATCATCAGACATAAACAGAGGAGAAACATAGACAGGAGCTGAAACCTAACCTAGCTTACCAAAAAGTGTTTTGTTTGGCCAATGCAAGTCCAGAGTGAAATGTGAAATGCCATCTTAGCATTCCTACAAACTGCTTTATGACTCCATGGTTTGAACTCTGAACCTCATAGGAGACATAGTAATAGTCATATTACTGTATTTTGTTTTAATTCTGTCAAAGCATACTTGTGAATCATTGTACTCTGAATTTCCTTAGTGTGGAGGAAATAATTGTCCCATACATGATTCACATTGTACTCTGAGTACATTTCTAAATTTCCTTGTTTGGCAAGACTATAGCTAAGAGCCAAATCTAAGCTTTAAGTAATTTTCCTTGGGGCTCCAGGAGAGAAGCATGAGTGTGAATAAATGACTCCTAACATCTTTTGCTAGAGGTTAAGCTCCTCCATGCTTGAATTTGGTCACCAAGTATGTTGGTTTAGAGCAAAGGGTTCCCTCCAGATGAGAAGGCTATGGACCCTAGGGGAAAGAGAAGGTATAGTACCATGGACCCTCGGCCCACTAGTGGTTATGATTATTACAATAAATATAGAAAAACTTTTTATTTTATTCTTTGCTCCCTAAAAAAAAAAGGTTTATACTTCTATAACAATGCCTTTCCTTCATAAAATGCTTCAAGTTATTTATAGTTCTTCCCATACATTATCAATTTGATTCTTAAGTCAGACTTTGAATTAGATAATATAAATACTAGCTTCATTTTATTGATAAGGAAACGGAGGTTCTCTGGTTAGAGACAAGCCCAAGGACAAGTCACATGGCTAATAAGTGAGCAAGTCAGGATTTAATTCCAAGTCTTCTAACTTCAAATTTCGTACCTCCCACAATCCCACTCTACTGTCTAACATAATCCAGAGAGGGGAGGGAGATTTTATTAATTTCTATTTCTATCCATAGTTTCTATTTTAAGAAAATTCTTTTCAGACTCCTTCACCTCTGAGGAAAAAATAACTATATTTTGATTATGCTTGTAGTCACACATCCTAAAGAAAGCAAATTCAATCTCTTGCTTTGGACACAAATTGGTTACCTAATCATTTCAGAAAGGGATTCCTCCCTCATGTATTTTACTGCACAATCAGCACGTGGGAAGGTACGGACTTTCTTCTAGGGCACTAGACAGCTTCTAAATATGAATCCTCAGTGATCACCAGGCTGTCTAGACCAATCAAATCCTAAATCCCTATTTCTTTACTCTCCCTGGAGGCCTGATGCCATGTAAATCCTCATGAATTCCAACTGTGTCTGCCTCCTCTCTGTTAATGAACACAGCTGCCTCTTTTATCAGACAGATCCACACGCTCTGTGTTAGCCCAGTTCTCCTCAAGTGGAGTGTCACTTTCATTTGTTCTTTGCCTAGTTGATCTAAAGGGAATTCTGAGTTAATAGTAGGCCTCTGTTTCTGGACAGTTATCAATAGGCACAACTTCCTAACAGCCAAGAAATATGAAGGGCCCCCCCTTCTCTGGAGTTGAGTTTTAATGATTCATCAGTGGCGGTACTATAACTCATTCATAAAATCCCAAAGCATTAAAAGCTCCATCTTCATTATTACCAGATGTCTTACAGGCACCTAAGTCAACACTTCAAAATGATTCCCTGCAAGATTGCAGGAACAAGTGTATCTTCAAGGACATCCAGGGATAAATTGGCAACAAGGATTCTTCTGGGAGCCAGTTATCTCTGATAGGAAAATGCTCCGAAATCCCAGGCATCCTCTCCACACTGACCACATTTAGGGATGCCTTCTCACCATTTTTATCATTGATTAAGAAATTTCAAATGAATACAAAACTAACCTGAGGATCAGAGTCTCAGGCTCCAACACCAGATATAGAATTCCAAGGCCAAAGAGGAGAATGAACAATAGCTCATCTCTCTCTCCATGGAAGACAAAGCAGCTGTAGGAATGCCAAGGTCTTCATTTTTAAAGAGGGCATTCAATGGCTAGGAAAAGGTGACTTTCAGGCATTTGTAGGTTTAGGGATTCACTCAAGAAACTCAAATTTCTAGTGACACATATAATGCAGTGGAATTGGAAAGAAAAAGAGCAGAATATTTTCTTTTCCTTTGATACAATGCAAATTCCTTGAAATCAGGAATAATTTAAAAAAATTTCTTTCAATCTGCAACAAATTCCTTGCATACAGTTGGCACTTAATAAACATTTGTTGGATTATATACCCATTGTTTTAGCTATGAAGTGAAAGCACTTCAAACCAGCACACTACCCAGGACCCTTGTTGGCAATGATACAGGGATTCTTGGAGAAGCTGAGTGGTTCATTGGATTGAGAGCCAGGCCTAGAGATTTAGTCCTAAATTTAACCTCAAACAGTTCTTATCTCTGTATCTATGGGCAAATTACTTAATCCACAATTCCTTGCCCTTATTGCTCTTCTGCCTTGGACCTAATACATAATATTGATTCTAAAATAGAAGGGAAGGGTTTAAAAAGACAAAGAAACAGGGGTTCTTAATCTTTTTATGTGTGGTAATATGGATTCTTCTGGCCATCTGAGGAAGCCTTTGGATATTTTCTCTGATTAGTTTTTTTAATTCAATTTTCTTTTAATTTTTAAAATTCAAAAATAATTCAAAATTGAAAAAATGCTAAATTTTAGTTAAAGGCTAATGAAAACAAAGTTATAATTTTTTTTCTATCCAAATTTTAGCCAATGGTCAACAACAACTTGAGAGCACTTAGTCACTCCTGAAATCTACCCATAGTCTCCACCTAGCAAATCCTCTTTCTGAATGGGGATATAAACATATGACAGCAGAGATGAAGAAGTAAAAATGAAAAGAGGTGTTTGTGGACCATGTTTAAAAAGTCCCTTCACTAAAAGATTGTGGCTCTCAGAGTGGCTTGACATTCCTTCACCACCAAGCCATGATGGGCAGTCTCCTCATCTCCAGCTTCACCAGGAACCCCAATATATTTCTCATTTGTTTTTTAGTCAGCTCCATTCTGTCTAACCCAGAAATACGTCCTTCTTTAATCACTTGAAACGCCATTTCTAAGTCTGCTGTAGTCATGCTTTTGTAAAACCCCAACGTATTCCTCTCACTTGCTTTTTAGTCATCTTCAATTCTGTCTAACCCAGAAATACATCCTTCTTTAATCACTTGAAATGCCATTTCTAAGTCTGCTGTAGTCATGCTTTTATAAAAGTGCTGTTGAAAAGAAAAAATAAAGAGCAAACTCTTTGGAGGCCGGGCAAGTTCCCTGCAGCCTGAGCCTAGAGCCCACATTCAGCATTAACTGCAGATCAGAGAATCCTTGACTCGAAAAGAGGCCCCGAACCAGCACGACCTGAAATGATGCTCTGTATTTATACATTTCTAGATGCCAATTTCATTCTTTTCCTCATCTGAAGCCATGTCAGGCTCAATTTTTTAGTTGCAACATATTATACCTTTAAGTGTTGAATTAGTAAACAGTTTATTTTTTTCATCAAGTATAATCAGTTTCAAATTCTGTTTTTTTTGTTGTTGTTGTTATTGTTGTGTGTGTGTTTTTGGTGTTTTTTTTTATCCAAGTATGGTTCTCATGGTGTAGTAAATGACATTAGGCTTTTGTAAATTCTTGCAGAATATAACAGATCATTGGTTTTATAACACAGTCGCTGCTTTTGCATTCTGATGAGATTATTAGTAGCAGCCTAGAATACAACGTCCCTGCATACTGTTAGTTAAAAAAAATAAAAGTTTACTAAATGGTCTCTTGTCAACTGTATCTGAAAATCATTATATTTCCTGTTTCCTTTCCATGAAAGGGTTCTTCAGCAAGCTGGTGGGTTATGTCAACATGAGGTTACAAAATTATCACAGCAACCCTGTTCATTCCACTAGAGCTAGGACTATGGATTCCCATTCCTCTTAGAAGAAGTGAGGGGGAAAGCATCTGCCAATCAGATGTTGAGCATGCCCAAGTTTTGAACCTGAGCATTTCACACCTATTTGAGTTGAGATGTTGTGTTGGGACCAAGCATGGAGGGGAAATTTCTTAGGGTTTTTCTCAAAATCAAATTTTCAGGAAAAATCTCTTCAAAACTTTCTCAGTTGTATGGTCACCTCTCCTCTACCCCAAAGAATACCCACCTGAGCTAATTCCTAGAAAAATTCAAAATCAATGGGATGGAGAGAATTAAATTCAGCATGTCCCACCACAGGTCCATAGTCCATAAGAAAATCAATACATTTGGCACATAAGAGGATAATAGCCCACCCTCTGATCTACACTGCCAAAGAACTGCTCAACTTAAAGAAAGGAAGACAAACAGGGCAAGCAGAGGAAATGCTGAGCAACAGATCTGGGAGCCAAACATTTCCAGAAGATCATGTTTTTCTTTTCTTTCTTTTTTTCTTTTTTCTTTTTTTTTTTAGGGCTGAGATGATGACATTTGAAAACTGTCTACTGCGTGAGTGACTTCTCTCTGTCTCTATAACATTCCTGAAATGCCTATCTGAATTAAGATCATGACATTCTAGGCTCCAAATTGATACAACGCCAAATAAAGAGCTGTACTGTGAGCCATAATGGTTCTCCAGGAGGCCTGGCATTCAGCAGAATCAATAATATACATTTGTAAATGTATAAATACATATTTAAGTGAGAGATCTGATCTGCACCAAGAATTCTGGTATATCAGCAACATAATATGCATTTTTAAAGACTGCTTGCATTTAGTTTACATTTTTACCTGAAAGATTTAATAATGAGAATAATAAATATGATAAAGCCTTCCATGACTGGTTTTGGATTTCATCATGCCCCTCCCTTAAAAATATAATGAGTTTCTTTCTCTTTTCTCATTATTTTATGCCCATGTATTTCTTATTAAAATATGAGGCGCATCATGGTGGGTTACTCTGATTTTGGTTTGTTATTGTTTTTGTTTAATTTTCCTTTGAAATGTCTTCTCTTTAATGAATTGAGGGGAACTTTCATGATAATAATAGCTGATATTTATATAACACTGTAAATTTTTAATAGAGTTTTATATAGGTTATTTCATTGGAATTTTACAACAAATTATCCTAACCTCTCAATTCTGATGAATTCCTTTTTTCCTACTATTTCCTATTTATCCTGTATTTAGTTTGCCTGCACATATTTATTTATTGTCTCTTCCATTTGACTGTGTACTGCTTGAGGGCAGGGACTATCTCTCACCTCTTTTGATATAAAAAATTATTTTGCACCATGTCTAGCACATAGTAGGCATTTAATAAAAGTTTATTGACTAATTGACTGACCTTACAAAGGTGCTCCAGGTATTATTTCTCCCACTTCACAGAAGTAACTGTAGATCATATAGAGATTAAATGATTTGCCCACGATCATGTAGTTAACTTCAGAAGTAAGACTCGATTTCAAGTCTTTCTGATTTCAAGACCAATATTGTATCCATTATGCTATACAGTAAGCACTTGTTAATATATATTGATAGAATGAATGGATATTTTTCACATAAACAATGGACATGGACAGTGACTACCTGATATTTTCAAGGAATTAGGTAAACCAATTGCATGTAGTATGGGGTAATCCCGAGTTAGGATTATGTGCATTTGAAAGGTTCTGCAGAAGCCAAGGTGAAGTGCCTATAACAGGAGAGGTGAAGAGGTTATTGAGTCAATAAGATCTTTGGTCAGAAAGATGCTGAGTTCAGCCTGACTTTTGCTTTTACAGGAAGGATTGGCCTGACAGCTTACCCTTGAACCTCATCTGTCAATTCCCATTGATGGATATATTGAAAGAGGAGATGGACTTAAAGACCTCAATTCCTCTTTGATTACTTCATCGGAGGAGAGGTGGATCTTTGCCTAAATAAGGGAAACATTGGTCACAACTTGCTTTCACCAGTTAGGAAAACATGGCTTACCCTTCATAATTTCAAATGGCTCAAAATTCAGCTGATAGAGAAACTGAGCAACACAGTCTTCTCTGGCATGTTAAGAAGATAAATGTCAGGGAGCTTTTGAAACCCAGCTTCCTCTACCAGTCTTTGGCTAGAAGATAGAACTTTCTTCAACTATATTTCCAGTGGCTCCTTCCCTTGTGGGGGGACATGGTTACCCCCAAATATAGAGGATATATTTAGCAAGGACAAAGAGGGCTTGTGTCTTCAAATCCCTCAGAGAAAATTCTTGATTCATTTGATTTGATAACATAGGAGCAGGTTTCCATTTTGCCTACAAAAGGAGATTTTTCAAGGTGGGGCATTTCTCTGAATTCCTTAGAGACAAAGGAATGAATGATGAGTCTGAGCCTCAATGAGAGATCTTCAGAAATAAAAATTATTCAAATTTTAAAAATCTCTCTTCATATGCCAACATATAAGCTTTTATGTTTTTTTCACTGAGAATGAATTTAAGCAAAATATGATTTTTCATTTAATATTTTTGCATAACATTCTTTTTATTTTAAAATTTAGTGGTAGTAGGTTAAACAAGGGAGTATTCTGGTCAACTTGATTCCAGGGGAAGGAGATTTTGTCATTTTATATTCTGAGGGAGGTTTGGGGTACATCCTTTGACAAACTCATTGAGAAGACTAGAAACATCTATAGTATCTTGATCAGTAATCCCTTTTTGAGAAAATCATGTTCCAGTCTAATCTTGGCTTTGAATAGAAACAATCTGACTAGATGAGACTAAATTGACAAGAGTCATCTCTTTCTGCTGGCCTGTAAAAGGGATTCTTCATTCTGGACTATAATTTTCTTCCCATTTTAGCAGTACAAACTCGAATTTAGCAGAACTGAAGAGTAGAATTAGGCCCTAGGGAAAGGATCTACCAGGAATCATGAATGGCTATCTTGGGGCAGAGGTTCATTAGAGTTTTGTCTTCTCACCCACATAGCCCAAGAAGAGAGTTCTAGACCCTGTGATCCTGGTCCTAGTCTTCAAGAAACAGTGGTTTATTATCTCATCCTGAGAATCAGAGCAGCCATGGAGAGGGAAATAATATCAAAGTGGTATGAGATTTTGAAGCCTAGCTTCCTGGAAAGAACAAAGATTTCCTGGAATCCAGTCATTTTGGAAAAGAAGATTTCCTTTATAACGTTGGGGACATGATGATACTAACCTAAATTTCAAGAATTATAGAATCCAGGCCCCAAGAGAGAGATGGAGGAGTTACTGGGCACTGTTGGATCTTTAATTCAACCTTTTGGGAGAGTTGGAGAGTTCCTGTATTGTGTCAGCATCATGGTTATCTCTTTAGCAATCTCAAATTTAAGAGCTGAGGGGTTTAGCATTCTGGAGAAAGATCAGTTCCTGACCAGCCTCTTAGCAAGAGATTCAGATTACATATGTGGTCCTCACTGCTAGAGGAGCAAAGAGAAATATAAGCCAAATTTCCCAAATATATTATTTGAGAAAGCAAAAAGTCTAGACTTTGACTTCTCCATTTATATTTTATTATTCACACATTGTAGGTCTGATGGGAAGAGGGTTGCTATCTAGCAATTTTAATTATAATTCACTCCCAGGAGAGTAAAGCCTTTAGGGTGGAACTATTAGGGGGCTTGCTTTGGAAGCAGCCCCAAGTTCATTTCCTTCTGAAGAGCATTCAAATCAAAGGGTAGTACCATGAGAATGAAGAACTTTAGGACTCTGGAGGGAGATACACCAGTAAGGGACAATTACATTTATTGTTTATGCATACTGTGATCAGAAGCGTCAAGGATCTAACCCATAATAGTTTTTTTTCTTTTCTTTTCTTTTCTTTTTTACTTTTTCCTTACCTTCCATCTTAGAATGTTTCCAAGGCAGAAGAGTAGCAAAGGCTAAGCAGAGTTAAGTGACCTGCTTGGAGCCACAGCTAGGAAGTATCTGAGGCAAGATTTGAAACCAGGACCTACTGTCTCTAGACCTGGCCCTCAATCCTTTGAGCCATCTAGTTGCCCACCTCTGTAACAGTTTCTATTTTATTTTGATGCATGTATGTATTGATTTTTTAAAACATGTATAAAAGTTATTTTCATAGTATGTAACTGGCAAGGATCCTTATTTAAGATTTAGTGGCCTCCTATTTCTATTTAGGGTTTACATCACTGCCTTAAATATTTTTAGCCTTCTTTTTATTTTATAGTATATTTTGGTATAATTATAGTATAATTTATACCTCTTCAAGTCCTTTGCTTTTTTGTTTTTATTTATTTATTGAACTTTTTAAAAGATAGAATCAAGATTATCCTGTGTCTTGTATTCAGTATTGTGCAGAGTGTTTGAGATTTAGTGACCCTTTTACTTACTCTTGTAAGGACCTATAAATTTCCTATACTTGGATATTTTCCCAGTGTAAATTCTGGGAAAGGCCAATATGAGCCAAAAAGTAGGTGATTTCTGGACTGCTCTTAAGGCTGAACTTTGTCATTCAACTATGGGTTGCATAATAACATGACATTTTTTTCTAAGTCCATCTTCTGTTGCTTCATTGATGAGTGGAGGTAATCATGGCTTCTTGAAGTATACTCTAATAAAGCTTGAGCCCAGTCTAGTCCTGCTGAACTGGAAAAGGTTTGAGCATGGATGAACTGAATCATTGACAAGCTGTTTGTCATACAATGACTAGCCTAGCTAAGTTTGGAAAGGTTCATCACCAGTTTGACTATTTGGTGATGAATTTTTACACCTTCCAAAAAGGTACTAAGTCAAAGAGGAGTTGCAATCTGCATCAGTAGAGGGAGTATCCGCAGTCAGCCACAGCAAAGAAATCACACATTCTTGAAGTATTGAAGCATTAAGTACATTTTTTTTGCTCAAGGTTTTAAGTATGCTTTTTATAATTCTTAAGAGGTAGTTTTAACCGGTAATATTTCAAGGACATTTTTTACTGCATTAATTTATTTATTGAAGGATCGAGCCTAAGATTTAAGCTTGACAAGTCTTCTTCAATAAGTAATAAAACAACAAAAAGCATATTATATTTTGTGTCATACAACTATTTTTATATCAATGCTGAAAAGCTACATAGCCCTTTACATAGCCCTTTAAGGCTTCCAAAGCCTTTTCTGACTAGAACCTCACAACAATCCTGGGAGGTAAGCATTGTTACCATCTCCATTTTACAATGATGAAATCGAGGACTTAAGTGACTTGCTCATTGTCTGAAACTGGATTTGATCTCTGGACTTCTTGACTCCAGATCCAACACCACTCCAGCCACTATAACGCCTAACTACTTCAAGTAAAAAACTCAACTTTTCACTAATAAAACAATTTTCAAGGACAAAAATTTCAGGCACTGACTCTTCAGCTAAATGCACAGTCATCCACACATAAGTGATTCACCTTTATGGCTGTTAATTGGTCAGTCACCATTATGTCATTAGACACTTATCCATCTATCTGGGGTGACTGAGCCCTGTTGACAGGGGAGTGAGTTTCACTGGAGAGACCTCTGTGCTGAGGCCCCACAGAGTTCTATAATGAGATCATAACTAAGATGGTAACTGCTTTTCTGATTGGGAGAGGTGCCCTTTCACCTATTGTCCCCACAGAATTTCCCTGTGACTCTAGGCTTCTACTGCCATCCTACAATATGACTAGCACATACATATCTTTGAGTGACCCAGCCTGGTAAAGTTACTTCTTTGGGTACATCACTATTTCATTCCCGAGTGTAATTGTCTTTTTGATTTAAGAAAAAAGACAGCTTTCAATCACAGAGAAGTTATTCTACTCAAAACAAAGGTCACAGCAAAAATATTTGTCACCTTGCAAGATTACCAAGTAGGTCCCCTTTTTCATGATTCAGGACAGGAAAAAACGAACATGAATTTTTGCTAGATATGGCTTTTTCTGTTAGCCTGGAAGACTGATCTAAGTGGCCTCCAAAAGTTGTGTATGTAACAGTAAACAAAGAAGAGTCAGTACAGTTTACAAAGGAAGAGGAGAGACTTCTAAAAACCTTTCAATAAAACATATCAGAAACAAGCTAGGCTACACAAAAGAGTAGGTATAATTCTTTGGACTATACTATGGATTTACCAGTCACTCAAGCAATCTCTATCAACCTCTTTCCTATGTTCCATTCATGGAGAAGGAGCCCAATCTAACCAGACAATGCTAACATATAGGAATACGGGTTCCCTACAAAGATATTTGTTTCTATGTGATTTCATATGTTTGCCTTTGTGGGCACACAAAACTCCATATAATTCTAAGTTGTTCCACTTAATATACTTGATGTGACCTCAGCTAAGTCATATTACTATGCTTCTGTGACCTGTGTACTATCTTGGCCTGGGGCCGTGATTCTTGCCTGTCCTTTATTCCTTTGAATGAGTACGTTCTGCCTATTTTCTTGGCGCCAATGGCTGCTTGATTTGTCCTCCGTAAGCTGCCAAGGTTCAGAAGATAAGCATTCCAGTATGAGCCGTGACCCAGTCTCCTCTCCTCACACATCTGCTGCTGTAACTCTTCTCAGCTCTTCTAACTTTTTTTAAAATACTCAAACTAATTAATCTAATGCATCAATAATACACTGTAATCTATTTTGTCTAATGTAGAATTGTAGAAAAGGTACTGCCTTTACAATCAGTAGACCTAGGATAAAATCTCATTTCATTCATTTACTAAATGACTATAGGAAAGTCACTTAACTTCCTTCTACCTCTGTTTCCTTATCTGTCAAATGAGGGGATCAGATTAGCTATCCTCTAAGGTCCCTTCCAGCTCCGGACCTATGACCCATGCTGGAATCCCTCTCTGGTTCCAGAGTCATGTCCCCACTTTCTTTCCCTTAGTCATTTTAAGTCTTTTGGAAGCTTCACCATTTAGTATCTTTCTGTATGAACAAATGAGTACATGCATTCACAGACACACACAAATTACATCCTCTTTCTCAAAGCTCTCATTAAGCTGCAAGCCAATATGATACTTCATTTAATTCCTCATTGGAACAACAACATAAATGATGGCAATAAGCTTGTAAAGGCAACTGTCAGTGTACAGATCCAAGATTCAACATTGATCCATTAATCAGGACTCTAGGGTTTACTATTCTGGAGCATATTAGTAGTGCTTTCAACACAATAAGGCATCATAAGGCATTAGTCTACCTATAATCATCCTTACTGCATAGGAAGTTAGTTATGATTTCTCTTTGCTCTAGACCTGATTTTGCTATACACAAAGTGTGCCACCAGTCTTCTTTGAAGATAATCTAATCTACCAGAGTCAAGGTGGTATAAGCAGATCACTGGACTTAGAAGGAACCCAGGAAGACCTGGGTTCAAATAAATAATGCTTCAGTTACTTACTGGCTGTGAGACCCCAGAGAAGATATTTAAGCTCTCTTGGACTTAGTTTGCTTTTATATAAGATAGGAATGATAATATCTTATAGCATTGCTTTGAAAATCTAACAAGATAATGCATGCTAAACCCTTTTCATAACTTAAAGAGCCATATAAATGTGAACTGTCATTTTCACAAGGTTCCTGGGGAGACCACAAAAATGGTGTAATAACAGCGATCCAATCTCCCCCAAACTATAAACCCAATGAAGGCAGCTCTCATTTCACATTCTCTATATCCCCCTTAACACTTATAACAACAATAACAGCAACAGTAAGAAATCTTTATTAAACACTAATCATATGCCAGGCATTGTTCTAGAGGCTGAAAATAACAAGACAAATATGAAGTAGTACCTGCCCTTGAGAAACTTATATTTGACTGGGGAAATACAGCATGTACACAAATAAATATAAAATACATACAAAGTAATCTCAACAGGATCTTTAGTAATGACAGAGGACTAAGTAGGTAGACCAAGGAGGACCCTATGCAAGAAGTGGCACTGGAAAGGAGCCTTAAAAAGATGACAGTGAAGAAGACAGTGAAGAAGACAGTGAAGAAGAAGAAGAAGAAGAAGAAGAAGAAGAAGAAGAAGAAGAAGAAGAAGAAGAAGAAGAAGAAGAAGAAGAAGAAGAAGAAGAAGAAGAAGAAGAAGAAGAAGAAGAAGAAGAAGAAGAAGAAGAAGAAGAAGAAGAAGAAGAAGAAGAAGAAGAAGAAGAAGAAGAAGAAGAAGAAGAAGAAGAAGAAGAAGAAGAAGAAGAAGAAGAAGAAGAAGAAGAAGAAGAAGAAGAAGAAGAAGAAGAAGAAGAAGAAGAAGAAGAAGAAGAAAGAAGAAGTTAGATACTCTAATAGGCAGAAATAAGGAAGAAGTGCAGTCAGAGCTTATTTACAAAAAGTAAAGCAGTTTCATTGAAACCTTGCATGTATAAGAGGGAATGATGTGAAAGATCTGGACAAGTTTTATAGATGATGGTTTACAGATACTTATTGAATGAACAAATAGGTATAGATAACAGACTCATCTTTGTGTTTGGCTCTTGCAGCATATAGTGTACATTGATAATTATGATCACCTCAGTTTCTGGACAAGGCATATAGACATTTTCCAGGGGACACAGAGAGGAAGAGATAGAGCCATCACTCTTCTTCCATGTAATGTTACCCAGTAAAATTTTCTGGGTGAGCAGGCACCAGGTGGCAGGAGGGGTGTTTTTAAGCAGACATGGTTTAGGTTGTCATAGAAGAGGAGCATCACAATGTGCAAATAGTGTTGAAGAAAAATGTATGAAAAAACATAGAATCATGTCTGTCAAATGAATATAAGATGCTAATTGGTGATGTATGTAGTCCCAGGGATACTTGTCATGCAAAGAGTGAGTGAAGTACAGCAAAGCATTTGTATAGACCATCTGGAGGTGTACACTACACTTCCTCACTTTATGAGAAAGGGGTATTAAGTAGAAACTTTAAAATCAAGACTTAAATATGCATCATTCTCTATTTTGATTCTCATAGACATTTGTATGTCTCTAAACATCCCTACACTACACACACACACACACACACACACACACACATACACATACACACACAACTTTGGACCTTTTCGTTTGTGTAGATTCGCAATATATATATATATATATAAATATGTATATATATATATATATAAATGTATACACACATTCCTTCTGATCTTTTGTTCTTCCAGACAGATATTATTGTATGTGTGTGCGCACACACACACACACACATACCCACACACACATATTTCCTCAAAGCTTACAGAGGATCAGATGGATGTGCAGGTGTACCCTAAGTCTGTATCGGTAAAAAAAGAGCTCAAAAACTTAACTTGATTTTTGTAGGCTTATCTCTGGAGTGTGAAAGATGAGGGGAGCCTTCAGGGACATTTGTTCAGAGAGAGGAACCCTTCTATCTAGGACACTGTTATTATTTGAAAGGGTTTTCACACTTAAGGCTTAATCAATGCAAAAAAATCATAATAGGGATAGATTTCTTTATCCCAACTCTGCTACATTTAATAAATGTTACTGATATTCAAATATATATATATATTTGAACTTTTATAATAGAATGAATATTGAAGTCTTAAAAATGGGTTTCCAATATATATAGAGAGAATGTTGCTGTTTGATACACACACACAAACACACACACATACACACATACACACACACACACTACTGTGTGTGTGTCAAACAGGACCATGTCAAACAAGACCATTCTCTCCCTTCTATTAGTATTTGAACAGAAGATTACAGAGGGGGTAAAGAATCAATGTTTAGTGATCAGAAACATTTTGATAATGCCTCAGTATTTATTTCAACATTCAAAGGTTTAAAGGTTTTGGGAATAAGTAAAACTTAAAATAGAATTTGAGAGAAATATTCATTTCTATACAATAATCATCTGCTCTTACGCAGAATCTTGGACCTGAGATAACCCTATTTTTTTTCATGTAATTAGAATTTAAGAAACCATGTCTGCTTAGTAACATGTAGCATGGTAACCCTCTCCTAGAAAGAACCCATGTTAATATTTGACAATAGCTTTTTAAATAATTAATCTCAGTATCAAGTGAGGAATAGCTGAGGCAAATGATGGGGGGAGAATTTCCCAAGACCTCCTGTATAATTGGGCACAATAGAACCTGAGTAAGAATCTAGTTCTCTGAAACTCAGAAATGCATTTAAGTTTTGAGGGTTCTTGCTTTCTTCAGGTACAGTACTTTGATATCCTTGTCCTTGTTCTGAAGGAAAGCTTAGACATTTTCCTCACTCACAGCTGGTTAAAAGAAGAGTGAATCCAAAACCTAAATGAATACCTGCAAAATTTTTCTCTAAATTCAATCTACCTTTTCTTGAGCACATTTTGTTTATTTGCCTATGTCTAAGCACTAGCCCCTAGGCTAGAACTGGGTCTCTTTAATATCCTAAGGAGCATGAAGAATATTGGAAAAGTTGAGGCAATATAAAGAATAAGAGTAATAATAATACCATTCAAAAAGAAATGTTAAGAGAATTTCATGGAGGAGGGTGGGAGGAAGAAAAATTTGACCATGATGGCTATGACTAGGGAAAGAGTTATAGAACTAGACTCAAGTGGCATAAAGCTCCTGTCATCATAACCTTTCTTATTTCATTATTCTCCCCTTATTGTCTACCTTGGTCCAGCAAAAAATGTGTGTAGAGAGGTCTTAGGATACCATTAAAATGAAATGAATGGGCAGTGAATGGGTTAAGAAAAGCCGCAAGTAGGGATAATGTTTTTTAAAATGCATTCATTAAAACCATTGCCCCGGAGACCATCATGAAATGTACTCATTTGAAATGGATGGTCTATTCATAAGAACACATCTTCATGGGTCACCTCTTTTCAAAGAAATGGCAGGGCTGGCTCTCAATGTACATTAGGATGTGGCTGATGAGGTGGCATGACTTGAGAAAACCCAAAGGGCCCACCTGAAGAAAAATGTCTGCTAGAGTGTCTGCCCTAACCTCCATGGAAGCCACCCCTTTCAGTTAAGGAGCAGTGGATCCTCAAGACCCCCTTACTGTGTATACCACGACTACCTGAGCATGTCAGATGAAAGGGAGTATATGACCTTTAAGCCATTTGGGATTTGTTATTTTTCTAGCAAAACTTTTATGATAGAATGAATATTCTTAGTCTTAGAAATGGGTTTCCAATAACTAAGGGAATACAATGATTATAACAATGTAAATTAAAACAATATAAAAAGACAACTGAACTCTGAATAAATTTAATGATCAATATTGAATCTAAAAGGTCAATGATTATAGATGCTAAATATGGCCAACACAGATGCACATGGTTGCTTTGCTGGTTGGTTTTACTTGACTATTTTCTTTGTGTTTGGGTTTGGGGGAGAGGACATATAGGGAAATAACTGTGATATAAACAACTTTTGCATTTTTTGTTTTTAGGGCAAATGATTCATTTCTGGGACATACAGAATGAATCTCACTAAATACATCCTTGAGTGGGCTCATATTAGCATAATGCTCATTAGCACCCACCAACATATTAGCATCAATTTGCTTAATCAGATTAGTTAGCTCTTACCTCACAATAAATTTTGATGGAGAAGGAAGTATGAGAAAGGAGTAGAGCCTAACAGTATTAATTGGCTACATTTAAATAGTTCTTTATGGCTTACAAAATGTTTTCCTGATGACAATCCTGTGATGGAAGTAGAAAAAATGTTGCTGTCTCTATTTTACAGATAAGAATACTGAAGACTGGGATGGTCGAAGGTGATATAGCTGACAAATATTGTAGTTGCTACTTGAATTCATCTTTTCTACACCCAAGTTCAAATCTCTTTTCATTAGATGATTATATTGGAAAAGCAGAATGACAGGGTCCTCAGTGGACAAAGGGAATCTATGGGATTGGCACAGAAAGGAGCAAGAAGAAAACCCAAAGTTTGCCCACTTACCAACTGACAAATAATTAGGCTTAAAAAGTTTTATTTTGTTTTGTTTTTTGAAAGGGTTATATAAATATGTTTTATGAAGAAGGTAATTAATAAGCATATGTGAAGTACTGAAAGTGAATGGTATAAAGTTAGCTACTTTTCTGAATAGGTAGAGCAGTGGATAAAGTGCTGGGTTTATAGTCAGGAAGACTCCTCTTCTTGAGTTCAAATCTGGTCTCAGACACTTTGTAGATATATGACCCTGGGCAAGTCACTTAACTCTGTCTCAGTGCCCTCTGATTGTAGAATGGATAAGCAAATTGTAGTTTATGAATATAATAGAACATTATTGTGTTCTAATAAGTGGTGAACATGAGGAATTCATAGAAACACAGGAAAGATTTGAATAAACTGGTAGAGAGCAAAGAAAGCAGAAGTGAGAAAAATACACACAATGACAGATAATATAAAAAATAATAAAAAATACATCATGAAAATGCAGTTGAATTCAAACCAACTGCAATTAATACTTGGTTTCAGAAAATGGAGGATGAAATATATCTCTCCTTTCAGTTCAGATAATGGAGACTCTCAGATGTGATTGCTTTTCTGATTGTTTTGCTTAATTTTTGTTTTTTTCCAAAAAGGGAGGAAGGAGAGGGGGAGAATAATAGATAGTAAATAAAAATGACACAAAAAAAGAGAAAGACCATATCAAAACAGAAATTCAGGGGGAACAGAACAATATGACACTGAAAATAATATAAAATCTGAACTTAGTCACCTATAGAGTAGTCACATTTCTCTTTAGAAGTGAAGAGATGGGATGTGCCAATGAGGTTCATTCTATGGGTAAGAGTCACATAGGTTCTCCAATAGGTGACTCCTCTGGCATAACAACTCTGAAGGACTTAAGAAAAAAAAAGCAAATTCCCTCCCCCACCCCAGTTGGGGTGGGTTAATTCATTTGACTCTTTGAACATCAAGTATCTGACCAACAGATATAAACAATTTTAACTTGATGGCTCCCTTTGCCTACTTCCCCACTGCTATAAGAAACAAGATTAGACAACAAAGGAGAATGGCAGAACATGAGAGATCCTCCTATGCGAGCAGCCTCAGAAACATTTTGCTTTCTAGAGGTACAAATTAATACATGCTGTACAATTGTCAAACCTTAAAAGCCTGCCTGAATTCTCTTCTCCCATTTTTGAGGGAGAGGAGCTTCTAAGGACTTTTCTAGTCCGCTGGGGAAAGAGAAGCTTGATGTTCTGTCTCTAATTACAGCCCATCCCTATCTTCATCACTTAAATCAAGATCACTAAGGAGTTCTGTTTGTTCTGTCAATAAGACTCTTGGGATTTAGAATTTGTGGGAGTGATGAGTTGTAGCTAAACCTTTCAGATTCAAACTAGTGGTTCAGTAGCTCTGAGTCAGTGTCTCATCCAGCCTGAGGAGTAACTCAACTGATGGATTTGCTGGTTCTTAGATGGGTTGTAAAATAGAATTCCTTGTGATGTGACCCTTCATGGTTGAACGTTGCATCTGTCTAGATGGAGAATGCCTCATGACCATTCCAACCATAGTAACTCTTCCTTACATTTCTTCCCATGGGGAGTTTCTCATTGAATTTCTTTTGAAATGAGGAACCTAGTTCAGAGGTATTTGTCTGCTTGGTAAATATTAGCTGATGGAAATACATATCTAAATGCTTCTGGATTTGGGCTAGGAGGTTTTTTTTTTTTTTGGATGTCTAGTCAGTTTTGTTTCAAAGGTGGATTTGGAATGAGAAGACTTTGGTTTGAATCTTAGCATTGCTACTTGTAACCTGCAAGATCTTGGAAAGTCATTGAATGCTTCTGGATCTCCTTGGACTAGAAGATCCATGACTAAGTCTTATGACCCTATAATCTTAGCTCAAAAGTTATCATTAGCAGGTTTCGGACAAAGATAAGACATCTCTGACTGTAGTATCAGTGCAGTTGTGGCAAGGACCCAGTTTTATTTCCCTACTCCATGTTAGAAAGACATGAACTAAGAGGGGCAAAAGGACTCTGGCTATATATAAATAATTATAAGAAAATATGAGAGGAATGGATACTGAATAGATCCCTTACTTCTATTACTCTGAACACAGGTATGTTGATATTAGGGGAAGAGGAAGAACACAGGTTAAAAAAGTAGTGAAGGGAATATGAATATTTTATCCCACCTAGTAACAACCCTTTTCTGTTTGATTAATGAGTAAATTGAGGCCCAGAAGTGAAATGACAATTGACATAGGTTGGGGCACCAAGTATAGGACTTTATTTCATCTAAGTCCAAACCACTAAATACAATTTTAAAAGACTTTTTTTAAAAAGACTTTTAACCACAAGACTGGATTTCTTTGTTTAGCTACATTACTGGTCTCTCATTAAAACTGCACCTGGGCTGGCAAAAGCTAGAATGAGCTAATTGAAGATTTTCTCTCTCCTGGATATGAACATCAAAGAAGAGGGCAAGTGGAGATGATGGGGAAAATCTCTCTCTCTCTCTCTCTCTCTCTCTCTCTCTCTCTCTCTCTCTCTCTCTCTCTCTCTCTCTCTCTCTCTCTCTCTCTCTCTCTCTCTCTCTCCCTCTCTCTCTCTCTCTCCCCCTCCTTCTATGTGTGTGTGTGTGTGTGTGTGTGTTTGTGGGTATGTGTCTCTGTCTCATAGAAAGTATATATATTCACACAGAATAAAGCAAAAGTGACTGAGAAATCACTGAAGAGAGTATGGGATATTCTCCCTGAAACTCAGAATAAGTAAAAAGTGCTTATATGTATAGAAGATATATCCCTGTATAAGAAGGAAAAGGAAATATATGAACCAACCATTATAGAGAGATAGGTGCTTTTAAGACATGAAGAGAAAACTAGGTCCCTCAGTGGCCTTAGGTATATGAGGCTCAGGCAAAAAAAAAAAATCTCTGGAAACTGAGGCATAAAGGCTTTCAGAAACATGTACACCAATCTGGTAGCACATTTTTGAGTTATAAATGCCCTCTGGCAATGACTCATCAGCTGAAGAGAAATTACAACTGGAGAATTTTCAGTGGGAAGCCTAACAGAGAAAAACACAGGGCTGTCATCTGAAGGGGTTGAGAAGAACTGAGGAGAGAAATTAAGAGTAGAAAAGTAATTCAAGGAGCAACCATTAATTTCTGCTGAGCACTGGAAATAAAAGATGCAAGGGGAAAAGCAATGATGCATAGATAGTCAAAAGAGCTATGGAGGGGGATACCAACCTGGAAGCACAAATCCCAATCAGCCCAACTAAAGTCTTGCCCAGGTCAGTCATTTAAGTAATACTTTGCAAACCTCAGGAGGGATGGTTTCTCTCTGGCAAGGGTGAGAGGATAGAATTATATTCTATGGACTCTACTATAAGTTCCATCTGTTTTCTTTTTACTAGTCAATAAAACTGAGCATGTTTGAGTCTTGTGAACCTATGTGCTTATAAGAAGAACTAGTGACCACTCCCTAGTTAGATATCTCAAACTGAAATTCTAAGATTAGCTGACTGGGAACAACAAGCAAAAGAAATAAGAAATACTCCAAAGTATATTCAGGTCCTTGGTATAAGGAAGGAACTTAGGAGAAAAGGGTTATATTGATTTGTTTTCAAATAAGATCTGGGGAAGAGGGGGAGGAGAAAGGGGAGTTAAGGTAAGGAGAAGGGAAGAGGGGTAAAATGATAATATCAAGGAACAAGTTTATTGAGACTTTTGTGCCCACAAAACAAGTTATATGATCTCAAGGATACTTATGGATGAAACATGAAGGACAACAGCAAAATAAGATATGAAAAATTTCTACAAAGATATTTACAAATTCTGTTCAACATTTTATAAAATGGATAACTATATGACTGAAAAAATGAAGAGTGAAAAAAATTAAATTAGTTCAATCATATTCAGAAATGGCTAGTGGCAGAGGTAGATCTTTTGAGGGGGTTGAGGTATTCACAAATAATCTGAAAGAGAAAGAAATAACAAAGTCATGGGGGGAAAATCTCAGCCTTTAGTAGGACTTCCCCTCCCCAAAAGGGAACAATCTATAAGCACATTCACTGAAAGCATGAGAACAATACAGGGAAACTTTTGTAAATGCTATTCCATAAAGTTACATATTTAACATTATGTATTTCAAAAAGAATTCAAAATCTCACTATTTGTTGTTTATTCACTATAAAACAATGTGTTTTATTTGAGAAAGCAAAATGGAAACCTTAAAGACATCCAATAAAGAATTTCCCATGTATTTTTCAAAAAAATACAAAGTTGCTTGAAAGATATGGAAACAAAGGTAGTTTCATTTTGAAAGCACATCAACTGACACAATGTTTTCACTTGAAACTCAAAAAGTCTTAGTTATTTCCACTTCACAGTTCATGATTTTTTCTATACTTTTCCTTAGGATTCTCAAGACTTTTAAAATAATAAATGAAATTAAATGTGTGGTTTGAGCTATAAAGACCAAATGTATTGAATGATACAGCTTGGTCCTTCAACGTATTACTAAATTCTGATCCTTAAGTGAGGCAGAAAATGGAGACATATGTGCTTATTGATGGTGTTTGAGGTGGTCCAGCAGAGTCTAGGTCAGAGGGGAGATCCTCCTTATATTTCTGTTTGCCAACAGAATTGCATGTGTTACACTCGTTAGAATATAAACTCTTTGAAGGTTGGCACTATTTTGCTTGCTTGTATTTGTATTCCCTGTACCAAACAAAAGGTCTAGAATAAAGTAAGCAGGTAATAAATGCTCTATAAATCTATTTACATATCTATCTACATACTTATCTAGCTACCTATTAGCTGAACAGACAAGGATAAATTGTCATCCACTTTGTTGGAGGGAATTCCCATATCACTATGACAACATTGTAGTAAATCAGTTAGAAAGAAAATAATACAATTACACTCTATTTGTATGCTATTTTCTTATTTTTGTCGAAGCACTTTAACATACATTATTCTATTTTTATTTATTATGAGGTAGATAGGGTGTTGATATTCCAGTTATAGAGGTAGGGAAATTAGAATCTAAAGAGATCAAGTGCTTTGCCCAAATGCTACATGAAAGTAGCGCCAGAGAGACTAAAAACCAAGATCTTCTGGTCTGGAGGGCAAATAATGTGATGCAAATAGTTACTTTTGTTCAGAAATTGTCTTTGAAATTGCTATTTAATGAACATAGACCACATAAAATCATAGATTTAAAACTGGAAGGGACCTTAGAGATCACCTAATCTATACCCCCACAATTCACAGATGAGAAAAATGGTGCTCAGAAATTGGAAATAGCTTGAAAATTCTTTGTCATAAAATATTATAAATATCAATTTTTCCAGATGTCACAGTGGATGAAGCCATTTAGTTAACTATATAATTGTATTAGCCAAGGAGTTATTAAACAGCTTTTGCATATACATTTTGTATATAAAGGAGCAGGGTGATACAATGGCTAAAGCATCCAATTTGGATTTAAGACCCCCAAGTCTGATTCCTGTTCTACACTTCCTATCTGTATGACCAGGGCCAAGTTTCTCTGAAACTTAGTTTCTCCAGGTGTAAATTGGGGGTAATCTCACATGGTTGCTGTGAAGAAAGGCATTTTGCAAACTTTAAAGTGCTACATACAAATGTGAATTCGTATCCTGTACAAACATATTAAAAAGGTTCCATATAGTCAGGCAAATTTATAAGATGTTCCAAAAGTCTTAGTGCAATTTTTAACTAATTTAATCTACAATAGCTAATTTAATATATTAATTTACTTAAGCTTTAACAGCTTGAAATTGCACTAAGACTTTTGGAGCACCTTGTTGGAACACTTACATATATTCTGATTAACTGAAAGGTTTTTTTTCAATAATTTTATACTTCAAGGATCTATGATTTCATCAGCGTGGGTATTCCCTCCATTGATTCATGTTGAAACCCCTCTGAACCTTAGAGAATCTTAATGAGTTGTTATGGTTGAAAAATAATTCATTACCTGGTGGCCAACCCTTTACTGATGAGTTTCTCAAATTTAGCTAGGTAGGGCCTCAGACAAGAGATACAGGGACTGTCACCAAGCCTGGACTCAGAGTCTTTCAAGTTTTGAATAGTCAATCAATCAATAAGTGCCTCCATGTGCTAGTCACGGTGCTAATTGCTGGGAATATAAATGTGAAAAAAAGATAGTTTCTGACCTTGAGAAGCTTACAATCTATTGGGAGAAGATAACATACAAAAAGAAGATGGCAAGAGGACAGAAAGCAAGGGACCCAGCAAGGGAGAATGGAGAACATGATGGAGACATCCAGAGGAGAACAGGTGGATAAATGATAGGATCTGCCAGAACTTGTGATCCAGTGACATAGTCTTTGAAAATCAGAGTGACTTCCATACTGCAGGGAGGTCTTGAAGGACAACTTTAATGGTAGAGAGGTTTTATTTGTATTCATATAAACTATATGGAAAGAGAGAGAGTGTAAATCTCAAATACTCATATATTTCAAAACTGCCAATTTAACAGAGTACATATGTATGCATTTGTATGTATATAAGATCATAGAGATATACATATATGTATATGTATGTATATAAGATCATAGAGATTATACAAGAAGAAGCCTAGTCAAAAATCCCTCATTTTGCAGATGAAGAAACTGAGACCTAGGTTTGTTCAACAGTTTGTTCAAGGTCACACAGACAGTATACATCAGAGGTAGGATATACATACATATACAGAAACATATTTTACTAAGCTTATTATTTCATTGGTGTAAGGGACTCCCAGTAAGTTCCCATTCTTTTACCATTGCAAACTGACACTTTCTTTGCAATTTATTGTGTTGGAGAAGTGTTTGAAGCCCTGAGAAATTAAATAATATACCTGGAGTCACACATCTGCCTCAAAGAATCCCCATCTTTAAAGTTCAACTCAAGTACTATCTCCTAGGTAAGGACTTTCTTACTTTAGTTGCAATACCTTGCCCCTCCCATCATCAATTTGTGTACATTTAAATGTTCCATGTTGTCTTCTCAAATAGAATATAACTTCTTAGAGGGCAAGGATTATTTCATTCATTTTGATATTTCAAATAATATCTCACATGGTCTTGTTTCCTTGTTTGTTTCTTTATAATAGAATAATTTGAAATGAGTTTTGAAGGTAATTGGTGAATTTAGGAGGTCAGGAGGGAGTGTAACCCAAGTATGAAAGGTAGCCCATAAAAGACCCAAAGATGGAAAATGTTTGTTTCCCCACATTGGCAAAGTAAGTCATTATTGGTGAGGAGGGTTTTATGCATAGTCTCCAATGGTGATGAATTACATTATTTGAATAGACTTTATCAGGAAATTGTAAACATCTCTGTGTCCTTTCCTCCATTCATTTCCCATTTTTTAAATGTTAATAACTTGTTTAAAGAGACAAGATTGGAACTGTTTTAACTGCATGACATATATAAATCTAGATATAGAAATATATAACTTTTATCCTTCCTCACAATTTTGTATTTATTTTGATCTTTTTCTTCTTACAAGACAGTGGTCTGGATATACACAGACAGCTGATTTGAGAATAAATTCCAAAATAAGACACATAAGTAACCCCAGGCCCAAAGTTCTTTGGTTCAGGACTATCCTTCTGGGTTAAAAGGAATGCCCTGCCCTGCAAGAAAGGTAGGGAAGATTTGATGAGATAGTGCGACAAGGAAATCACTTTTAAAAGACTGATATATATTAATTTAAGGTCGCCAAGGAATTCAGCTATGTAATTCCTAAATGAAAACTCAAGTCAGCCGTCAACCTTTTATGGAGTTTTAATTACAAACAGGAGGAAGAAAGGAATTAGAGATAGAGAGAGAGAGGTAGAGAGAAAGGGGAGAGAAGGGAATAGGGCTTAAATACCCCTTCTGTTTAGGCTGGGCCAAAAGGCCCAAGCCCTTAGATAGCTGGGGCAAAGAAAGGAGATCAGTCCCTATTACTCACGTGACCAAAATGGAGAAACAGTCTCAGAGCCCCCACCTTCAGCTTCCTTCAGAGCAAGCTTCTCAGAGCACACTGCAACCACTCCAACAAACTCCTAAAACCACCCCCTCAGTCTTCAGACCCCTCTCTCTTTAAGGAAACCATCCAAGTTGCCTCCCCTCAGTTCTCATATCTACCAATCGCTGTCCATCAATTTCCCTGTGCCAATGGAGGCTCTAGCTTAACCCAGGACCGCCCAGAGGTCTCTGGCTTTGCACATGTCTGTTGAAGGTCCTATTTTCAAATAATTAAATCTTTGATCCTTTGCTACAGCCCTTCCTAAATCCTGTTAACCTGAGTAGGGTAGAGATTGGAATAATTAAATTTTGATCTATGCTGCAGCCCTTCCTCAATCCTGTTAGGACTGAGTAGGGTGGAGATTGATTCCAAGTATCTCCATTGTATCAATTCTAAAATCAATCATGACTCAAAGAAATTCCTGTTCTATGCTTAAGCATAGGTCAAAGCCCTTTCCATTGTTCAGCAAAAGGTTTCTGTCCTAAAGTAATCTTAAGAAGGGAGGAGGGGGAAACTCTCATGCCAAAGGGGTTCACATTCCAATAGCCAAGACCCACTATCAATAGGGAATTTTTCAAGTATGAAATTTCCCAATGGTGAAATTTCCAACATTTATAAGTCTAAGAAATTTTGAGGTTTACAATAGGAAAGCTCTACATTCTCTTCAAGCTTCAGCCTTTTCAGTCTTCATCCAGCTTTCTGTAAATTACTGGATCTCTTTAGACTTCAGGTACTTCTAGCTTCCAGAAGGAGACGCCAAACCACTTCAAGCAACTGAAGGAAAAGACTATGGGAAGACATGAGAGGAGAGTCCCATACCAATGGGCTTTGGGATTGGGGTTACATATACAAATATTTTAATTTTGCATTGTCTTATTTGGTGCTTATCATGTCTAGTATTTTCAGATACTTTTCTCATTTAAAGTGCAATTAATTCTCTCTAGAGTTCTACTTCCAAAGTCACACTATGGAATATAGGTCTTTCTGAGTTCTTAAAGGGTATGTCATCAGAGCACTAGCTCTAATGGTTTCTACCATGCTGGAAAGGCTTTAAATATGGTTCTAGCAACGTGTCTGATTTCTGAGAATCAGGCTATCTATATGGAATGGCTCCTCATCAGTAGAAGAGTTTCTTGGAGGGTATGAAAAAAAGCAAAAGACACAATGGCCTTCAACCTTGTGTAGCCCTCTTCTACTTCTTCAAAGAAAGTGACAAAGTTGTAGAAAGGGGGTCAAGGGATAAAGGTCAGACAGTTTTTAAATGATTCAGAAGTTAACTTGGATGTTAGTTCTCCAAAGCTGAGAAACTTTGTCCAATGATCAATGAGTGAACCACTTGAGAAACTTACCAAATTAACTCTGACTTTCTTGTTGCACATATAAACCAGAAGGCGAAATTAAGTTTCAACTCAATGACTGGAAGGCACATCTTATTTTAGAGGCAAATAAATGAGTTGGCAGAGTTGTTTTTATTGTTCATTCAAATACAAGAAGAAATACCATTTCAAGGGATGTTTGGTCATCTTGTTCATAGAAGTTGTGGTAAGTATTTGAAAAAAGTCCATCTTGAAAATAAGTGTAGCTTTATATGTAAAATCTGCTGAAGAGGATGAAGAAGTAGAGAAATCTTATAAAGAACTTAGTAAATCTCTCTAAATTAAACCAGTTTCTATTCTGGAACTTTGCAATTTCAATGAAAAGGTGGAGTATAGATGAGAGTGTTGAAAACTATGTTGGTAAAAAGTTTAGGAGTCAGAAATGAGAGAGACCAAAGGCTTATTGCCTTATACTGAAGAATACTATGAAATATTGTTATTTAATGAAGGTAACAACAATAAATTTACCAAGGACAAACAAGAAAACTTCTATATCACTTAAATAAAAAACTTAGTGATGCCACATTGCTTGTTGGACACAATACAAATTTTTAATCTCAGATTTAAGAGGTTACCCAATGTAGCTTGAACATTTCTTGCCAAACTGGACTCACCTTCAGGTATTCTATGCTCCAGGCAAACTGAGCTACTAATTTTCTCCCCATTTCATTCTGCTTTCTCCTATCTCCTTGCAATAAAGAAAACCTACTGCCATACCTGGAATACAGTTCTTCCTCATTTTTTCTTTTTTTACTTTTTCTCTTCCTTCAAGGACCATCTCAGGCACTACCTCTTCTAATTAAAGTTCTCCTCAGCTGAGAGTGATTTCTCAATCTTTAATTTTCCTAGAAAACTTTGCCCGTATTACATTTTATTCTGTATCAAACTTATTTCCAGATCCGTCAGTACTCCAACTCTGGGCAGCAATTGTGCCTTCTTAAAAAAAAATTTTGTAGCATTATAGCACTTAGCCCAGAGAAGGCAGTTGAGACATGTCAAACAAATGAACTGACTTTGGGAGAGCATTAGTGAAAAGGGAATCAGTCAAATTCATTGAGTATTTGTTCCAAATTAAGCTCCCTCTATCACTTTTCTGTCCTTCAATAAATTTCTATTTTCCCTCAAAATCCCATATTTGGGGGACTGCCATAATAATCAGAACTATCAAAAATTGGAATGAACTGCCTTTGAAGGTGGAAAGTTCCTTGCAGCCATATTCTCCTCGTACTATAAAGGTTTAAGTAAACACTAGAGGACCACATTGAGGGTATATAGGAAAGGGCTGGGACTGTCTTGTTCATTTACAAATTAAACTAGAATTCTGAGAGGTTTTTTTTAATGCTTAGAGCCTGGATTTAAACTTTCGCATTAATCCATATAAAATCTACCACAATGTGCCTCCCATTCTCCCTCTCCTGACCCCCCACCCAGTAGTATTGCATCCTCCCTACTGCCTCTTAGAACCCCTATTTACCACTTCAGCTCTTGATATAACTCCTACAGCCAGATTTCCCCCTAGAATCTTGACCAGAATTTTCTAGTCCCTTCACCTCAGGAATTACCTTGTAGGGGTTTTGTCTTTAATTTTCTGTGTGAGTGCTATTTTCCCCCAATAGAATGTAAGTAACCTACGGGTAGGGATTGTTTCATTTGTGTCTGTGTATTACCAGTACCTAATACAGTGTCTGGCATGTAGCAGGCATAAAATAAATATGTCTTGAATGTGAATAGATTAATTCCTCTGTCCCTAAAAATCAGGGAAATACAATCAAATCAAACTAATTAGCATATTAACATGAAATATGCAAAATTTTGTGTTCTTATTTGAAGTGCAACATTTATTACCGTTAATCCAGTGTACAAATTGGCAGCTTTCAGGATGTGTGTGTGTTTGATTAAGATGCTGCTATATATTTAAGAGCTGGCAAGAGTGTTGTGTCAGACTGTGATTGCTGTGGTAATTACCCATTTTAACGCATATTAGTGTAAACAGCTGTGCAAAATCCATACAAATGGTGGAACATAAGTAATATAGTTTAATTAAAAAATTACAAGGTTGATTTCTGAAGGTGGCTAAATATGGGTTGACAATTTTTCTGACAGAATCCTCCGCTTTCTCCATGGTGGCCTGTAATAGTGAAGGTATGAGTCCGGAAACTGACTTTCAGAGAGGTTAGTAAAGAAGGCTAAAGAAAAAGTTGGCAACTTGGAGTTCTATATTGGATTTCAATTACTATAATGTTCCCCTGCAACATGCAAATAACCCTAAACCTTTAATGTCGGTGTCCTTTCTTGTCCATATTTTTACCACCCTCTCAAAGTTGGAAGATCTCTATATTTAAAGAAGGAAAATTCCCATGGTAGCAAACCATAAAGCAAAGTTCCCAAGTGAGCTGGCCATTGCCACTCCTACCCCCTGCTATGAATAATAATAGCAGTAGCGCTTTTATATTCTTTTTATATCCTTATAATATCAAAAAAATATCTAAAAAGTAAGTTCTCATATAGATCATAAGGCTACAGCTGGAAGGGACCATAGAGGCTAATTCGGTCTTCTCATTTTGTGGATATTTTAAAAAGTGATGTCCAGAAAAATTAAATGACTTGCCCAAAATCACACATGTAGCAACACAGAGGTAGGATTTGAACTTGGATCCTAGACTCCAGAGTCAGTATTCTTCCCATTGTGTCAGTATTATTATTCCTGTCTTGAAAATGAGGAAACTAAGACCTGGAGAAGCCATATTTGATGAGAGTGACACAATTAAGTGTGAGGACCAGGATTTAAACATTGGTTTCAAAACTCTTTTGGACTGTAGTGTAATAAGCATTCCTTTAGTGCATTGTTACACTAGAAGCAGGCTACTAAGGTTCTTTCTAACTCAAATTCTGTGATTTGATTCAATATCAAGACTCCTTTCCATTTAACTCTTTCCCCTATACCATATGACCTTAGTTAGATGATGGTGACTCTTGATGAAGAAGACTGTGTATGTTGTTCTGATAGGTTGGAGATGGGGGGGAAGGGGAGAGGGGAGCTCTATTATCAACCAAAACTATTCATAGTAGCACTCATGACATTTTCCAAAGAGATAGTCTTCTAATTCCAAAATCATTCAGGGTTGCACCTATTCATTATGCTTCTTTTGAAAATTTCTACTCAAAGAAATCACATACACAGACTTCTCCTAAAAAACAGATTTTTCAAAAAGCTTTTCCCACTTCTTTTGTTATTGCTCAAGTAACCTGAGCACTCCTCTAACAACTGAGTTACACCTCAAGGCTCTTTCAGGTGGATAGGATCTGTTCCTTTGGGCTAAGTAAGATATCTTCTCATGATGAGAGGGAAATAAACACATGATCTAGGGCCTCACTTATGCATTTTAGAGGCTCCAACTAACTCCCTTCATTTTTTTCACTGCCTTCTTTCATAGAAGTAGGACCTGGAGAACAGACTTAATTGGTCACTTAAGGTGTCATCTGTTCCTGCCTGAATATTAAAGGGTACTTCATTGAACTCTATGAGTAACTGTGGTGCCTTCACCACACCTTTGGTATCCCTGAAAGCCAGGTGCTGAGGCTGCCAGTGGTTGAATTCCAGACAATAGACTGGTTTCACATGGAGTTTATTCCATAGAGACTGAATTTCTGATGACTTTTTTGGGATAATAAACAATTGCATGACCTTTTTCTACATACAGCTTCTTCCCCAGAAGCAGGAGCAATGACAAAAAGGTTCATGGAAGACTGCCACACAACATACAGTAACTTGTGAGACAGCTGGAGAGAGGTCTAAAACTTGTAGTACATGCAGATGTGGCCATCTGTCCCTATGCTAAGAATCAGATTCTTGTGGAAGGACAAGTAGCTCATGGCATAGATGAGGAGAAGGTAAACTGGGCAGATGCTCCAAAGAGCAGGAATCTGGGCATCCGAGTGTGTATCACCATCTCCACTGACACAGCCCATCTGAAAGGGAAACCTCTTTCCTTGCCCATGATTAATAGACTGGAACAACTGGAGAAATTTCAGTTTGCATTTGTGTGTGTGTGTGTGTGTGTGTGTGTGTGTGTGTGTGTGTTTGCATGTGTGAGAATTATTGGGAAGTGTATGTTTATCAACGCAAGACTGAAATACACTTTGTGTGTTTTACTCTGGGGAAATTTTAGCTCAAAAACAAATATGCCAATAACTTCTTTGCAGTGTGTATTTAGCACTAATACAGAAATCCTAAAAATCCATTTGCACGCCAGGCATACAACAAAAGAGACTAAATTGAATTACTCCTTTCCAGAGCTCTGACTTTTGGCCTCCAAAAAAGCCTCAACCTTTAAGCCAAAGAAAGACACTTATGATGGAGTGGGGGTTGGGGGGAGGAAGGAAGAGGGGAAGAGAATAGAGTATTTCACTGCTGTTGTCATAGCTCCTAAGAGTTGCTGGAGTCCAGAGAAAGCACTTGAACTTTCATGCCTCTTTTCGCAACTCTAAGACATGTTTCCTCTTCATTTTCTGTTCTAGCATCTCTAGTTAAAGAAATATCCTTCACACCATCTTGCAAAAGCACCATAGGGAACTGAGGGTAAAATATCCCTATGAGTCTGCAACCTAGATATGCACATGAACTTCATATCTTTATATCATATTTCATACATGACTGTTGATATGGGAGAGAGCAGTTGGGAGACAGGCACATGGCAAAGTCAGCTGGCACCAGACAAAGATGCCACTGTGCAAAGAAAACTCTCTCTACAATTCAACCATACTACCTTAGTACCCCTACCTTTTATCTTTATGCTTTTATGTTCCCTTATGTCATCACCAATATGTACCTGGTATCCAGCAAGGTCTGTCAGGCTGGATGGATGTGTAGGTATCATGTTGTCAACACTATTCCCTTGAAAAATTAGGACTGAAACTAGTATATGGAGTGGACAGCTGGGCTTCTACAAAGGGTCCATTGATCAGAATATATAAAAATATCAGTGGTTTAATCAGTATAGATTGGTGCCCTCTTTACTGAAACAGGTAGGTCCTAAGGCTAGAGATACATGAATAAACAAATTTGAAAGTTACCACTCATCTTATTTATGTCCACCTCCAACCTCATGGAAACTTCCTCAATAACCATCTTTGTTTTCAGGGGAAGCTTGGGATCATTAAGGAAGCTTTATAATCTAACCTGTTCTCTTTCTCTTGTTCAACTCTTGACAGATTCCATCATCCATTTTTACTGTCTATCCCAGATAAATAAGCTCTATAGTGTTTTTTCTCCATTCAAATGTATGTAATTATCTGGGCAATGAATATTGCTAATTAATTAGTTCTTTTCCATGAGGATGACCAGGTCAAATTCTTTTGATCAGGTCATACATCTCTTCAAGAGGCCTCTGTAGTATCCTAAGGAATCCACAGACAAGACAACTTCACCATCCATTGAAAATTCTTCAGCTTTGACTTTGAGCTAGAGCTCCCTCATAATAATGAAGAACACGTCTGCAAAGGACATATTCCTACATTCCCATTTTATGTCTCACCTAAGGATCATGAGGGGAGATCTTTAAAAATGATTCTTTTGTTCATTATAATTTTTAAAGGATTTTGAGTAATTTTGATAAATGGACTGGAGATACTTTATTGTAAAAATAGACTTTCATGTGGTATTATGCTCAACCAAATTACATGCTTTTTCATCATAACAAACAACAATCTCAATGGTGTCTTACATTTTCTACATCTTTTAATCAGTTGCAAAATAGTTGAAGCATGATCCCATTGCTGAATATTACTTGTGAAAGTCTGCTTGTTCTTCTAATATTTCCATCTAGGGTGCCCTTAATTTGTGTATTTTTATTTTAATTTTTTTTACAAATTTATAATTACAAATTTCCAAACACATTTTCCCAAGTTACATGATTGAACTTATCTCTTTCCTTCTGGTCCCTTCCCCCTCAGAATGCTGATAGGTAATTTCAATCTGGGTTATACATGTATTTTAATGCTAAACATATTTCCATATTGTTTATTTTTTCATGAGTAATCTTACAGAACCAAAATCCCAAAACATAAATCCAAACAATTGAAAAATCATATACTTTCATCTGCAGTTTGACTCCAACAGTTCTTTCTATAGAGGAAGAAAGCATCCTTTGTCATTAAGTCCCTCAGAATTGTCCTGGATTTTATTTTTTTTATAATTGTTAGTCATAGCTAAGTCTATCACACTTGATCATTCCACAATATTGCTGTTACTCTGCACAATAACAATGTTTTCCTGGTTCTGCTTATGTCACTCAGCATCAGTACATGAAGGTCTTTCCAGCTCTTTCTGAAATCATTCTGTTCATCATTCCTTACAGCAGAATAGTATTCCATCACTTCATATACCACAATTTGTTCAGCCATTCCCCAATTGATTCTTGGTTTGTGTATTGATGAGTCTCATTTGGTAGTTATTAATGATCCATTGGTAGATTTTTTGTATCAAATAAATGTGAGATTTTCCCCCATTCTTTTGCTATCTTCCCTCCTTCAGATAACTTATATGTCTAGCTTTTAATATTCTAATAATTGTTTTGTAGAAAGACATATTCTATATAAACTTTCTCCAGTCCAGCTATTTTTTCCCATCTTTTTTCCCCTTAATGTCATTTCTAGTTGCCCTACAAGCACACTTGGGATCATGATGTTAGATCCAAGTATAGTGGCTCTACTATTTTTGAGAATTAAAATAGTTTGTCACAATATTTCTCTTGTAGATCATTTCCATTTTTTCTTTTTTTTTATCTTCAGCTTTTATCCTGAAGTCCCCTAAGATTGATTTGCTTAGTTGGATGTTCTACCAAATTTGCTTTAAGTTGGTGTTGTCTTCTTGATTATCTTTGCTTTATGAAATGAAATCATTGATCAATATCCTTCTTCATTAAGTTTTACAAGTAAGTTTATATCCTAAATCCATATTATCTTTGGTTTCCATCTCTGTACACTTAGCAAGTTAGTTGTTTTCTGACAGGTGATTTTTTTGCTTTCTGTTGTCACAACTGACATGTCAGTTAAACTTCTGTATAAATTTATTGTATATTGTTGATACTATTACTTTTATCCATTTCCAATTTGTATTATCAGTTCCTTATTTAAATAGCTCATAATTGAGTGGTTTAAACTGTATGCCATCTATGTGTTTTTCATTATTGCCATTTTCCATTTTTTCCCTAAATCTGATTTTTGCTTTGACAAGTCAGTGGTTTGATTATATGGAGACACATGCACACAATACACATATACATGTATGCATGCAGGTATATACGTATGTGTATGTATTCTAGGATTTAAATTAATGTGCAATACATCAATTATTATATTTATTATAATTTATTATCTAACAAAATAGAACCATGTGACTAAGTTTTTCTACCTGCTCAAAAAGTCCTGCTCCACCAAAGCCTCGACAGGAAGGAAAGAACAAAGAGTGAGAGAGACGGAAATACACCCAATTTGTATCCTGTCTACATCAGCATGTAAGGTCAGGAAGTGAGTAGGGTGCTAGGAATCGTAGTTTTTCTGGGGATTGTAGTTTTTAGGGTAACTGATTCTAATTATACAGTATGTATACTTACTTATATGTGGATCTGGAATCCTCACTTCTTGCAGTTAGTGTTGTACACAAAGCATTGCCACTTTCCACTTATACCTCAGGCCTAGTGACTGCTGAAAATGGGCTAAACAGTAATGTGGATAAATGCCACCATTTCTATATCATTCGACTTCTAATGCCAAGTGCAAAATTTGGATAAGCAGCACCTCATACAGGGTTCAATTCTTCCTCAGTGAGAGAATATACCTGGTGGCTTGTATTTTGGGGGAAGAACGACAGAAAAGGAAAAGCAGAGGTAGTCATAGAGTATGAAAATCTAACCTTAGCACCTATTGACATAGCAAACATACTATGCTAATTTTAGCTTTCACACAGAAATATTTACTTCAGAAGCTATGATCACAAATATATAAACTGATCTCCCAAATATAAGCCTTTCCCTCTCCAGCAACATCTCAGTCTCTGGGGAGGGGAAAGAGGACTAAGTTTATAGTATAAGTTAGTTCTGCTTAGAGCACAGTCTCAGATCCAAATCCAAAACCCTCTTCAGGCTTGAGTCCCCAGTACCTGTCTTCTCACACTTTCTATACCCCATTGACTGGCTACACCATCCCATTTGCAAATTTAATCCAAGGTCTCCATGGTACAAACTTCTGGTCCCCCAGAGACCATACATACTATGCTATGCATTCTATTTCTAAGGAGATCTGACACCTTTGCCCATTCTCCATTTGTTGGTGTTCCATTCTCTTCCTAATTATATTCTCTTTCTTTCTTTCTTTCTTTCTTTCTTTCTTTCTTTCTTTCTTTCTTTCTTTCTTTCTTTCTTTCTTTCTTTCTTTCTTTCTTTCTTTCTTTCTTTCCTTCCTTCTTTCCTTCCTTCTTTCCTTTCTTTTTTTTTCAAGTTATTTCTCTGAGTCTATGCTTTCCCTTAGCAGAAGAGAAACATCTTGAGGGTAAGAACTATTTAATTTTCATCTTTGCATTTGCAATACCTAGCCCTGAGCCTTACCTAAAATAATCACCATAAAGATAGTTTCATTGATATTAAGCATTTAATAAATAAGTGTGAATAGAATTTTTTAATTGTGTTCTAGGCCAGTATTACTCATGACAGAAATATAAACTTCACTCTAAGAACTCTGGTTAGGTCATTATACATTTTAGAGAAGTACACTGTAGACCAGTGGAACAGGGGTCATGGAACTGCATTCCTTCTATATTATTCCACTTCTATCCCATCGCATTTCCATCCCTTAGCATCAATATGGTTATTACAATAGCTAGCTGTACTTCTCTGGGGGCACATTCAATAGATTTTTGATGGTAAATCATATGAACAAAAAAGAATAACTCCAATATGCATCATTATAAATAAAGGGCTCCCTACAGGGCATGTGGCATTTGTTGCTTATGTGGCTGGCCTCTGATCAAATACACAATACTTATCGAAAATTAAACCAATGTCTTCAGCAGCAATTGCTGCTATAGTACAAAAATGTACTTCATATGAATGAATATATTAGTGATAATGTTACTAAGATGCATTCAAAGTATGCCCTCAGTTATGCATAAAATCAAACAAACCTGGACCCCAACAGGTAACTCTCAGCATTAAATCTCTAATTTTATAATCCCGTGAATTTAGAAAGTATTTAATCCCATTCCCTGACTCTCCACTGCTAGGCTGCTTCTGCAATTTTAAAGAGATGATTATCTAACCTGATCTCAGAAATCACCAGGGATAGGACGTTATTCCACAATCTCCTTTGGGCAGCCTGTCTCAGTGTCAGTTCTCCTTTATGCCAAACCATAATATTCTTTGAAATGATTTAAGTCCATGATCTCTAATCTTGAGATCAATTAGGACTGAAAAGAGAGGTGGTCAGCAGCCTACCCACTCTAACACTTCAAGTGGAATCATAGAATTTAGAACTGTAAAGGACGCAAGAGATCATTTAGTTCAATTTTAGAAAGGAATAATTTGAGATCGAGAGGTTGAATCATTTGCCTAATGTCATGTGGGCTGAAATTAGCAGGTCCATCATTGTTTTGACTTGAAGTGTGATATACAAATTACAACTGTAGCAAGCATTTAATATTTTTACATTTAATATATGCATATATAATAAGGGAATAAGTGAAGTAAAAAGTATTATATGAGGTCTAAGCAGGAAATGCTTCTTGTAGGAGATAAGATTTTAACTGAGACTTAAGAAAGTCAGAAAATCTAAGGTACAAATTCAGGCACTAAAGGGACAGTCAGAGAAAAAGCACAGTTGTCAAATGGAGTTTCATATGCATGGAACATAAAGGAGGCTAATGTCACTGGATCACAGGATACACAAAAGGGAGTAAGGTGTAAGAAGCCTGGGAAGGCAGGAAGGGACCAGATTGTGAAGGATTTTGTATTTGATGATGGAGGTGGATTTATTGAACTGAGGGGAGGAGTGAGATCTGTGCTTTAGGAATATTACTTTCATATTTGAGTGGAAGATGGACTGGAGTGGGGAAGATTAGAGGCAGAGGCAGACAGAGAAGGCTATGGCAACAGTCTAGACATGAGAAGATGAGGGCTGTAACCAAGGGACTGGCAGTGTAAGAGGAGAGAAAAGGCCTGGTGGAGAAAGAAATTCCAGAGTGAACAGAGCCTGCAGGCATGGTAGACCTTTCCAAGGCAGACAAGCAAGGAAACAAACCAACAAAGTCTAGGGCTAAAGGCCAGCTAGCATTAGAGTGGACATGTTTTTAAAGTCCAAAGAGTTCAGAACAGGGCCAAGGAGGAAAGTTATGCATATACATGACATCTAAGCCATCTTATAAATTAATGACAACAAATTTTGACACATGTAAATCAAGGTGAATTTCTTTAGTGCTTACACTGAGATGGAGATAAAGCAAGTACTAATATACTCACAGCTGGCAGCTTTTAAAAAATAGGTATGGGAAGAAGAGACTTAGAAGAGCTCTCACACATTGATTATAGGGAGGAGGACAGGCATTCAGTCAGTTAAAACATTTATTGAACACTTAAACTTAAGATTTTATTGGGATTAAGTTTGATTCTTCTTTAACTCTTATCTTTCATATGCAATTAGTTCTCCAGTCTTAAGGATCTTTTCTTCACCACTCCATTACATGACTTCATTACTACCCACCAGAACAATTTCCATAGCCTTCTTTTTACCTCTACTCTTTCCCTCTCTCCACTCCATCCTTCATGCTCCTGTCAGGATCATTCTTTTTTTTTTCTCAAACTTTAGCATATATACTTTTCCCCAGTTGCCTGAAGAACCGATTTTTAGCATTTGTTTTCCAACATTTTGTAATGCAAATTCTTTTCCTCCCTCTTTCCCCTGTCCCTCCCCAAGGAGGCAACCAATATGATTCAGGTTATACATGTACAGATACTCAAAGAGGGAGTGGAGTGAAAAATGTTGTGCTTCGATCTGTATTCAGACTCCATCAGTTACCTTTATGGTGATGGATAGCATTTTTCATCAGGAGTCCCTTGGAGTTGGCTTAGATCCTAGCATTGCTAGTTAAGACATTCACAATTGATCATTATACATTATAGGTGTTGCTGTGTACAATGTTCCTTGGGTTCTACTTAATTCTCTTTGCATCCATTCATACGAGGCTTTCCAAGATTTTCTGGAATTGTCCTGTTTGTCATTTCTTATGGCACAACATTATATTTCATTCCATTACAATTATATACCATGCTCTGTTCAGCTATTCCACAATTGATAGACATCTGTCAAGGGAATTTTACTAATGGAAAGAAAGGAAGAAAGGAAGGATGGCTAGAAGGAAATTGCTCTTTATCACATAGTAAGTAAACTTCAAATTCCTTTGCCTTACATTCAGAGCCTTCCAAATCTGGTGCTTGGCTAATTTTCCAGCTTTATTTCATATTCAATCTTTCCATGTACAGTATCTGCCAAATTTGACTGTTTTCTCTACCCAATACATATTCTGGTCTTTCGTGTCTCTACTTTAGCTGATATCTGAAATGCTCTGTGCCTCCTCTTCCTCTCATTTATTCCTTTCCTTCTTTATGAAGCCTTCTCTGGTACCTCTTTGCTGGTAACATTCTGCATTCTCACATATAACCTTTTGTTTTGCAAATAAATCCTCCATCAAAAGACCATGATTGCTGGGATTTAAACCATACAAATATGAACAACCTGACACCATGGTCCTTCATTTCTGCCCTGCGGCTGCCACATACATACACCAAAGTCTCCTTCCACATTTTTCCTCTAAAAACTCTTGTCTAGTCAAGTACAATGAAGTCAACAAGTATTTATTAAGTGTCTTACTATGTGCTGGACCCTGTACTAAACCATGCAGATACAAAGAAAGTCTGCCTCCAAAAAAGGCATACCAATTGAATGTCCTATGGTCTCGCTCACCATCTTTGTGACTCTACAAACTAAAACACCCATCCTAGTCCATCAAGTCCCTATATAAAATGTTTGTCTCTCTATTAAAATAAAAGCTCCTTCTGACTTCCGGGTAATCATGGCTGCAATCTAGACACCACACGCTTCCTCTCCCTGGCACCGAACGAAATAGACTACACCAAAGGAGCATAAAAATCACCTTTGGAGGAACAGAAGGACACCCCAGTACTCCTTAGTACACCACAGAGGTGAAGGTACGTGGAGTTTGAACATTTCCACACTATAATAAGAAGGAGGAAAAGCTTGCACAGAAACGTGAACTGAGCCGCCCTTCCCCCTCCCCCACCCCCACCACCAAACCAGAGTGAGCTACCAGAGCACTCACTGGGACAGCAAGTGAGTGGGGAACATCTCTGTCGGGGTGATGGGCACTCCAGGGTCCTTGGGATCTGGGGACTGCCAGGAAAAAACATCTCAGGACAGTTTCACGGGAGAACCCAGCTCTGAGCACAGGGGGTCCACGAAGCTGTACTCAGGGTGGTTGCACTGAGCATCTGGGCGGACCTAAACACCAGGGGCGGACCATGCGCTGATTATCTGGGTGGAGCAGAACACCTGGGCAGTTTGGAAGTGATCAGGGGCCCAGCGCTCTAAGAAACCTCCGAGGCTGGTTAGAACTAGTCTGAGGCAACCTAAATTCACAGAAAACCCGCCCATATCACCCAGACCCCAGACCAAAAAGGAAAGGGGAATAAAACCACCAAAGGGATGGCTCACATGGCCCAAAATCAAGCCTCCAGGAAGAAATGGAAAAAGGTGACTATTGAAAACTTTTATGGTGGAAGTACCCAAGGAAAAGAAGAGAATGAGGAGGAAATCCAAAAAAAATCAGAACATGCCTCCCAAAATAGAAACTATCAACAAGCTCTGGAAGATCTCAAACTGGAACTTATCCAAAAGATGGAAACCTGGAAAGAAAAATGGGAGAAAGAGATCAGCAGTCTGACAGATAAGACTGCTCAATTGGAAAAAGAGCTCGAAGCATCCAATAGAAGGGCGGACAAAGCTGAAAAGCAAAACCAGTCCCTAACGACCAGAATTAAGCAACTCGAAGAAAGTGAGATCATAAAACAGCAAGAATCAATAAAGCAAACCCAAAAAATTAATGAATTAGAAGAAAACATAAAATATCTCACTGAAAAGGTCACAGACTTGGAAAACAGAGGAAGAAGAGACAACCTCTGAATTATCGGACTCCCAGAAAAACCAGAGATAAACAATAAACTATATTATTCTACAGGAGATTATAAAAGAAAATTGCCCCCACGTTCTGGAGCAAGGGGGCAAAATAGAAATAGAAAGGATTCATAGAACACCTTCTATACTAAATCCCCAAAAGACAACCCCTAGGAAGGTAACTGCCAAATTCAAGAGCTTCCAAGTAAAGGAGAAAATCCTACAAGAAGCCAAGAAGAGGAGCTTTAGATGTAAGGGGGCTCCCATAAGGATCACACACGACTTAGCGGCTAACACACTAAGAGACCTCAAAGCATGGAACAGGATATTTAGAGAGGCAAGAGAGGTGGGTCTCCAACCAAGAATCAACTATCCAGCAAAACTGACTATATACTTCCAGGGGAAAGTATGGGCATTCAACAAAATAGAAGATTTCCAAGCATTTGCTAAGAAAAGACCAGAACTTAGTGGAAAATTCGATATCCAAGCATAGAAAGCAAGAGAAACATAAAAAGGTAAATATTAAAGAAAGGGAAAAGGAGATAAATCTTATCTTTTTCTTTAAGTCAAACTCTCTTCTATAAGGACTACATTTACATCAAATTATATATATTAATATGTGGGGAAAATGTTTTGTGTAACTCTCAAAAATTGTATGCATCATAAGAGTAGTTAAAAGAAACATGCATAGGGAAAGATTGGGGCATTAAGAACATTTGGGGAAAGTGGGGGTAAAGAAAGGAAAAGGGAAGGGGGGAACCATCGATAACAGTAAGATTTACTTCAAGAAATGGGGGGGACTTAATAGAATAATCTTTCCCATATAAAGATACACATGGGAAGAGGAGGGGAAGAACTCTCATATGAGAAGGAGAGGAAGAGAGCATGAAGTGGAGTAACTTAAACCTTACTCTCAGTGAAAGCAAATCTGAGAGGGAAGAACATCTAGATCCAGTGGGATCCTGAATTCTATCTTATCCAACAGGGCAAGAAAGAAAGGAAAATTAAGGAGGGGGAGGGGGTAGGGAGTATAAAAAGGGAGGGAAGGAGAGGGGGAAGGGAAGGGAGCATAAAAAGGGAGGGGCTAGAAAGGGAAGCATCTCAAGGGAGGGGACTAGGGGGACTGACCTAAAGTAAATCACTGGTTCAAAAGGAGATAGCTAAAGAAGAAAGGTCAGAACTAGGGAAAGATATCAAAATGCCAGCTAATCCACAAGTGACAATCATAACTTTGAACATGAATGGGATGAACTCACCCATAAAACGTAGACAAATTGCAGGTTGGATTTGAACCCAAAACCCTACCATTTGTTGTCTTCAAGAAACACATATGAGACGGGTTGACACTCACAAGGTTAGAATTAAAGGTTGGAGTAAGACCTTTTGGGCCTCAACTGATAGAAAGAAGGCAGGAGTTGCAATCATGATATCTGACAAAGCCAAAGCAAAAATAGACCTGATCAAAAGGGATAGGGAAGGTAAATATATTCTATTAAAAGGGAGTATAGACAATGAGGAAATATCACTAATCAACATGTAAGCACCAAATGGTATAGCATCCAAATTTTTAATAGAGAAACTAGGAGAATTGAAGGAGGAAATAGACAGTAAAACCATATTGGTGGGAGATTTGAACCAACCACTATCAAATTTAGATAAATCAAATAAAAAAATAAAGAAGAAAGAGGTAAAAGAGGTGAATGAAATCTTAGAAAAATTAGAGTTAATAGACATATCGAGAAACATAAATAGGGACAAAAAGGAATACACCTTCTTTTCAGCACCACATGGCACATTCACAAAAATAGATCATATACTAGGTCACAGAAACATGGCACTCAAATGCAGAAAAGCAGAAACAATAAATGCAGCCTTTTCAGATCACAAGGCAATAAAAATATTGATCGGTAAGAGTACATGGAGAGCCAAATCAAAAATTAATTGGAAATTAAATAATATGATACTCCAAAATCGGATAGTTAGAGAAGAAATCATAGAAACGATTAATAATTTCATTGAAGAAAATGACAACTGTGAGACATCCTTTCAAACCTTAATGGATGCAGCCAAGGCAGTACTTAGAGGAAAATTCATATCCCTGAGTGCATATATTAACAAATGAGGGAGGACAGAGATCAAGGAATTGGAAATGCAAATCAAAAAACTTGAGAATGAACAAATTAAAAACCCCCAGAAGAAAACCAAACTAGAGATCCTAAAAATTAAGGGAGAAATTAATAAAATCGAAAGTGACAGAACTATTGAGCTAATAAACAAGACTAGAAGCTGGTACTTTGAAAAAACAGACAAAATTGACAAAGTACGGGTTAATTTAATTAAAAAAAAGGAAAGAAGAAAGGCAAATTAACAGCATCAAGGATGAAAAGGGGGATCTCACCTCCAATGAAGAGGAAATTAAGGCAATCATTAAAAACTACTTTGCCCAACTATATGGCAAAAAATATAGCAACCTAGGTGATATGGACGAATATTTACAAAAATTTTAATTGCCTAGACTAACAGTAGAAGAAATAGATTTCTTAAATAATCCCATATCAGAAAAAGAAATCCAACAGGCCATCAAAGAACTTCCTAAGAAAAAATCCCCAGGACCTGACGGATTCACCAGTGAATTCTATCAAACATTCAAAGAAGAGCTAACTCCAATACTATACAAACTATTTGACATAATAAGCAAAGAGGGAGTTCTACCAAACTCCTTTTATGACACAAACATGGTACTAATTCCAAAGCCAGGCAGGCCAAAAACAGAGAAAGAAAATTATAGACCAATCTCCCTAATGAATATAGATGCAAAATTCTTAAATAGGATACTAGCAAAAAGACTCCAGCAAGTGATCAGAAGGGTCATTCACCATGATCAAGTAGGATTTATACCAGGGATGCAGGGCTGGTTCAATATTAGGAAAACTATCCACATAATTGACCACATCAACAAGCAAACCAACAAGAACCACATGATTATCTCAATAGATGCAGAAAAAGCCTTTGATAAAATACAACACTCATTCCTACTAAAAACACTAGAAAGCATAGGAATAGAAGGGTAGTTCCTAAAAATAATAAACAGTATATATCTAAAACCATCAACTAATATCATCTGCAATGGGGATAAACTAGATGCATTCCCATTAAGATCAGGAGTGAAACAAGGATGCCCATTATCACCTCTATTATTTGACATTGTATTAGAAACACTAGCAGTAGCAATTAGAGAAGAAAAAGAAATTGAAGGCATTAAAATAGGCAAGGAGGAGACCAAATTATCGCTCTTTGCAGATGACATGATGGTCTACTTAAAGAATCCTAGAGATTCTACCAAAAAGCTAATCGAAATAATCAACAACTTTAGCAAAGTTGCAGGATACAAAATAAAGCCACTTAAGTCATCAGATTTTCTATTTATCTCCAACACAGCTCAGCAGCAAGAACTAGAAAGAGAAATCCCATTCAAAATTACCTTAGACAAAATAAAATACTTAGGAATCTATCTCCCGAGACAAACACAGGAACTATATGAACACAACTACAAAACACTTTCCACACAACTAAAACTAGACTTGAACAATTGGAAGAACATTAACTGCTCATGGGTAGGATGAGCCAATATAATAAAAATGAACATCCTACCCAAACTCATCTATCTATTTAGTGCCATACCCATGCAACTTCCAAAAATTTTTTTTTACTGATTTATAAAAAACCATAACAAAGTTCATTTGGAAGAACAAAAGATCAAGGATATCCAGGGAAATAATGAAAAAAAATACAAAGGAAGGGGGTCTTGCAGTCCCAGATCTCAGACTATATTATAAAGCAGTGGTCATCAAAACAATTTGGTACTGGCTAAGAGACAGAAAGGAGGATCAGTGGAATAGACTGGGGGCAAGCGACCTCAGCAAGACAGTATATGACAAACCCAAAGATCCCAGCTTTTGGGACAAAAAACCACTATTTCATAAAAAATGCTGGGAAAATTGGAGGACAGTGTGGGAAAGATTAGGTTTATATCAACACCTCCCACCCTACACCAAGATAAATTCAAAATGGGTGAATGACTTGAACATAAAGAAGGAAACTATAAGAAAATTAGGCGAACACAGAATAGCGTACATGTCAGACCTTTGGGAAGGGAAAGACTTCAAAACCAAGCAAGAATCAGAAAGAATTACAAAATGCAAATAAATAATCTGGAATACATCAAATTAAAAAGTTTTTGTACAAACAAAACTAATGTAACCAAAATCAGAAGGGTAGCAACAAATTGGGAAACAATCTTCATAAAAACCTCTGACAAAGGTTTATTTACTCAAATTTATAAAGAACTAAATCAATTGTACAAAAAATCAAGCCATTCTCCAATTGATAAATGGGCAAGGGACATGAACAGGCAGTTCTCAGCCAAAGAAATCAAAATATTAATAAGCACATGAAAAAGTGCTCTACATCTCTACATCTACATCTACATCAGAGAGATGTAAGTCAAAACAACTCTGAGGTATCACCTCACACCTAGCAGGTTGGCTAACATGACAGCTATGGAAAGTAATGAATGCTGGAAGGGATGTGGCAAAGTAGGGACACTAATTCATTGCTGGTGGAGTTGTGAATTGATCCAGCCATTCTGGAGGGCAATTTGGAACTATGCCCAAAGGGTGATAAAAGGCTGTCTGCCCTTTGATCCAGCTATAGCACTGATGGGTTTGTACCCCAAAGAGATAATAAGGAAAAAGACATGTACAAAAATATTCATAGCTGTACTCTTTGTGGTGGCCAAAAATTGGAAAACGAGGGGATGCCCATCAATTGGGGAATGGCTGAACAAATTGTGGTATATGTTGGTGATGGAATACTATTGTGCTAAAAGTAATAATAAAGTGGAAGAATTCCATGGAGACTGAACAACCTCCAGGAAGTGATGCAGAGTGAAAGGAGCAGAACCAGGAAAACATTGTACACAGAGACTGATACACTGTGGTACAATCGAAGGTAATGGACTTCTCCATTAGGATCAATGCAATGTCCCTGAACAATCTGCAGGGATCTAAAAAATACTATCCACAAGCAGAGGATAAACTGTGGGAGTAAAAACACCGATGAAAAGCAACTGCTTTACTACAGGGGTTGAGGGGATATGACTGAGGAGAGACTCTAAATGAACACTCTAATGCAAATACCAACAACAGGGAAATGGGTTCGAGTCAAGAACACATGTGATAACCAGTGGAATCGTGCGTCGGCTATGGGAGAGGGAAAAGTGGTGGGAGGGGGGGAGGGGAGGAAAAGAAAATGATCTTTGTTTCCAGTGAATAATGTTTGGAAATGACCAAATAAAATAATGTTTAAAATTAAAAAAAAAAAAAAGCTCCTTCTGGGTAAGAATTCTGCTACTGTATTTTTATCCCTAGAACAGCACACAGCTTGGCATATACTAAGCCATTAAAAAACACTATTTCATTTATTCATTTTATAAAACTCTAATAGACATAGTATGTAATAATATAGATATAAGGGAGATTTAATTCCCTACAAACCTCAGCTAACTACATTAGGTGATACTCCTTGAATGAAACTTCTGATTGGATGAGAGTATTTGCACCAACCTGGTGAGATGATGAGCATAGTTTTCAAAATGAAGAAACATGGAAAGAAACAAGTGAGAGAAATGGGATAAATTAGGAGAAGAGCATGGCAGCTATCCCTTGACCTCCACATTCTGTTTAGACTTTGATTATAATGGTGAGAAGCCATTATCCGTTATTGTTTGGTAGCTACTCTTAATGAAGCCATGTGCTCTAAGCTGCCACTATAACTAGAAGCTAATATTCCCTGGATATCCCATGCTTCCGCTTCTGCTGCTGCTACTGATTTTAAAAAGCCAGTTTACTCCCAAAATTGTTGTTGCCGTGAAGAGATAGACAGAAGGGTGACTAAGCAGGGGTACTATCCAACAGGCTGATTTTTAATACCTGACCATTAATGAATTGTTACATATAGTTCTTGCTATGTGGTGGACAAAGTCACTGTGGAAAATGGTAGGCAAGGGTATGTGCTCCTTTTTAATTCCTTTTCGCCTTGCATTCCATTTTAAGCAAATATCCTTGTGTCTTACTATGGTGTGTATATAGCTCTAGATAATGGGAATTCAAATGGAAAATGGGGGCTCATGAACAATAGACTAGAGCACTAAATTGATTCTAAGTAGCTGATAGCATTTAGGAGTACTACTTGTAATCTAGTTACCCACGTTTTTGTATTTTCCTTACAGTACTGTAAATTCTTATGTAAGGAAGAGACCTTATTTTATCTACACTCTTCCTTTGCCCTGAACAAACTGTTATAAATATAGTAGGCACTTATATATTTGTCCAATTAATATACCTTTGCCTCCTAAGGAGCTTATTTCACCCTACTATTGTGAAAAATCCTTAAGAAGTATAATAATACTAATTTTGTTCCATAAAGCTCCAAGGACTTTAATAATTTTATGCTCACATAATCTCTAGAAGCATAAAGAGCAGGCACTGTCAATCTTATTGAACAGGGAAGGGAACAGAGAGGCAGTAGTGTTGAATGGCCTGTCCAAAGACACATACATGGTGGCAGAACCTTGGTCTCCTGATCAGTGTGTTGCATCTGAACCAGCAGGGTTCTCTTGCCTCTAGACTACACTAAGGCCATGGAAATAAGAGACAGTAAAGTCTTAAGATGCTGGTTAGAGCATCACCTTGCTATACAGGGTCTGTTCCCTCCAAGACATTTTCTACTGCACCACAAATGCACATTATTACCCCTAATAAACTCACCACTACTTGCCAACTTTTATGAAGTGATAAAGCCTTTATCTGAAACACCTCCCTTGCTTTTTAGTTAGGAGCAAAAGAAAATATGCTTACTCTAGTAAACATATCTCCTGTAACTTGGCAAGTGAAAAATTGTCCCCCTTTTACCCTCCCCCCACCCATTTTCCCATGCAGCTTTTAGAGAACTCTGTCCAAGAATATTACTATTTAAAAAAAAACACCATCATCTAAAAATTATTAAAATCTCTGTGGGAATTCATGATTAATTTTAAGGCCTGGCAGATTAAAATACATTATTATGTACACTCTAGTGCATCCTTTCAGATATTTTCAGAATCTGATTTTGCTCTCTTGATACACACCAATGATTCTACATGTATCTAGTAGATTGCAAGGAATAGATTAGCATTAAAGAGGCAGTATTGTGTTGTTAGGTTGTTATGTGTAACTTGTGCTCATACATTAAGAAAAATGTACCTGGCATTCCCTTGGACATGACCAGGCCCCTTCAAAAAGAAGAGAATTGTTAATACTTGGTAATAATACAATTGTGGAAACATTTCTGAAACCCTGACCTTTAGTGTGTTCGCTGATGTTTTTATCCAGTTGCCTGACAAACCCCAGCAGCCTGCTCGTAAATGGAATATAGGCATTTATTTCCAGAAGCTGTCAAACTTCCAACTTCCTAATCATGAAAGAATTGTCCTTTTAGCATTTTCCAGGGAGGCCACCCTCGCAGCTCCGGGGAGATGTGTATAGTTACCTACATCCTCCATTTGTTAAGGGCAGGCAGTCAAATAAAATCAAATAAAGAAAAACATGCACCCATCAGGTTTTGCTCCTGGCCCATGCCAAATACATCAGGATTAAAATGTCATGGGGAGCCATGGCGCTGACTTGGAGTTCCATGGAGGATTGGCCTCTTCTTCCCTCAGTGACCCTGGATGGCCCATGTCTCCACTTAAACCTCTGTTGAACAAGGATCACACTGTTTACCTCCCCCATTCACAATATTGGAATTTCAAATCATTTTGTAACTTGACTATGCTAACACAAAGAAAAGGATGAAATGTCCCCTTTCCCAACCCATCCTTATTCCCAAAAGATTTGTTTTCAGGTTCCTACAATGTGCCTTGCCAATAGCAAATGTTCAACAGATACTTAAGTTTTTGTTTAATTGCATTACTCTCTCTATAGATAGATATAGATATAGAAATATAGATAGATATAGATAAAATATAGATAAAAATATAGATATAGATATAGTGGGAAACTAGGTGGCTCAGTAGATAGAGCACCAGGCCTGGAGTTGGGTTCAAATGTGGCCTCAGACACTTCCTAGTTGTATAACCCCCCAAAAAGTCACTTAACTCTGCTTGCCTAGCCCTTGCCCCTCTGTCTTAGAGTTGTTACAAAGGCAAAGTAAGAGTTTTTTTTTTTAATAGCAATGGGATGGTAAAGAGGTCTAGGAAGGAGTGTGCATGGTGGGAGTGGGGGGATATTGATTGTTCCATTAAAGAAGTTTAGATTCCTACAGTATCTAATGGAGGAGATAATTCAATACCCTGGCTTGTTTAAAAAAAAAAAAACCTCTAAAAAGTCTTTCATTTAAAAAATGACAATCTTTCTTACAAATGAAAAATAAGTTGTTTGTCTCTGATGGACCACCCTCACTCCAATTTATACAAGACTTCTTTACTAGAACTCACCTTTTCATTGCTATTTTTTTGAAGAGCAATTCTATTAAAGGAAAAAACCTTCATGTATGGGCTTATCTTTAATTTCTTTATTTCTCCCCCACTGATCGTTTTTCTCCCCATTTGACTGCTTTTCTATTTTTCCTTCTCTCTTTCTAATCCTATCTTTTCTCTTAATGATTTCCCTCTGTCTTCCAGTTCTCTTTTCTGAGATTGGGAAGAATAGCTAGAAGAAAGAAAATTAGCAAAGAATATGGGAGAGTACAGTGGTTTGTGTTTTTATTCTATTTACACTGTGGTACCCATTTCACTGGGCATTTTAAAAACTAAACCTTCTAAAAGATGAGACAAAGACATCTCAATTGGAAACAATTATATCCTTTTAGGAGAGTGGGGTCAGGTCTTCCTAATTCTAGGCCCAATGCACTCTCTTCATCATATTACCTGACTCTTAAATATAAAAGTGCTTTTCTCTGTATTTCTTGTGATTAGACAATGTCAGAAACAATATGTGCTTAATTAATGATTGATTGGAAGTCCAGTTATTCTTTTCAGAGATAAAACCTATTCTTGATTTTTTTTTAATATTTATCTTATATGTCACAGTAAAGGAAGAATTAAAACAACATAGTACAAAGTAAAGAGCCCTGGATTAAGTCAGAAGACTTGGTTTTGAAAACCAGTTCTATTACCAACTAGGTGACGCTGGTCATGTTAATTAAAATTTCTGTGTCCCAGTTTCTCCTCTCATGTTGTAAGAGAAGATTTGTAAGATTTGAAGAGAGAAGCAGATTTGGCAAGCTGGAGAATTCTACAGAAATGGGGAAAGGGCAGGAAGAAGAGAGAATTTTGAGGAAAGGAGAGGAAGTGAACTGATCTGGAGAATTGAAAAGATTATTCTTCTCTCAGAAAAGCTACCAGGAAGGTGGACTGGGTGTATCTCAGTACCAACACTCATCTCCTCCTATGAAAGCTTGACCCAATACCCCAAGAAGACAAAAGTGAATAGGACTTCAACTGGAAGCTGTTCTCTAGAAGGAAAATTTCCTCCAGATCCCCTAAAGTCCTGGACTGGTTACAATTGCCAAGGCAGCTAGAGAGCCAGGGCTTCTTCACTACCTGACCAACAGACCAGATCAACAAAGCCTGATCTGCCAGGTTTTGGGGAGAAGGGGTTTCAGTTATTCGAGGGACCCCCTGCTCCCTCTTCCCTTCTGCCTCATTCCTAAACTCATCTGCCCTATCTCTTGCCTTGTTCCCTTAGAATAAACACTTTTAATAAGAACAAGTGACTGACTCCATTGCAGAGAAACTTGAAATTGCAAGGAGGGAAGTGACATTCCTCTTCCCAGGGAGAAAAAAGCTAACTGTATCAATATCAAGCCTATTTAGCCAAGGTCTCTGAGGGAACAGAAGTTAAGGTCTTGAAAGGTAACCAGAGAGGAGTTTGTCAGGGAGAGCTGAGAGGGAAGACAATCCATCCTCTCTCTCTACTTGACTCTACTCCATCTTTACCTCACTCTGATCTTAACCCAGCAGGGAGGGAAGACTCCATTCTCTCCCTGCCCTCATATTACATATTATAGTTATATTACAGTGGTAGACATTTTGATTCCTATAAAGAAGAATAACAAAACAACAACTGAAGGGCATAGCCATAACTGAAAAACTTCATGATTCAGAAGATACTCTGGACACTACTGGTGTTAGTCATTTTATTTCAGTGGTGGTATTATTCCATTTACAGGACCATCACTGGCATAATATGTAACATTATAGGGACAGCTTCTAACATCACAAAATACTGGGATCAAATATCCTTAGAGATATCCATATTATGGCTTACCTTTCTTGTGGGATATGGGACTTTAGGGCTATCTGACAGATATATAACAACATTAAGATGGGGATCAGAATAATCTTAGGCAAGAAGACAGTGAACAGTCATATTGTCAGTAGGCTAGAACTCTTATTTTCCCAATTGACAACTATCACAGAGGTGTACCAGGAATTAAATACAAGGAAAACTGAACAACTGGAAAAGGGTAATGAGACAGTGACTGGGGAAGATACTAAGGACAATGATAAGGACACAGACATAGGCAAGGGCATTGAGACATCTAATATAACAACAGCTCTGACAGTGAAGGTGTGCACTGACAAAATCATGATGGACAAGCAAACAAGCACTGAGCCTGAGGAAGTCCCAGAGGCACATAAGACCATGCCTCAAAGGGATTTTGCTAAAGTAACCCCAGACTCAGGTATTTTCCATGCAAAGGTACACAAGTTCTTTAGCATCTAGGACTTGGATTCCCTAAAACAGAGAATTCCCAGATTCTGTGTAGAACCATTTTGTTGCCTAAAAGTACTGAAAAGAGCTTTCAAACTTTATGACTCCAATTTCCAGGATGTAGAGATCCTTCTTTCTGAGCTATTTACCCCACAAGAGCACAAACAATTCATTAACAAAACTTGTGAGGATGGAAATCTTACCAGCTGGCTTTGAAGACATGTATTTTCACATCTATTTATCATGACCTACCTACCAAAAAAAAAAACCAGAAAACTAGGATTTGTTAGAGGGGATCAAATCATTTTGTGCAAGATCTAATGCCTGGGGAAATTTTGACAAATTGAGGCAAGAGCAGACAGAACAACTATCTATATATCTTGACATGCTTCTAGAGAACACGGAAGCCATTTTAGATTACAGTCAGGATAGACAGGAAGCAGTCTCCCATCTTAGAAGGCAATTTTTGAAGGGATGTTCACAGAATTTGAGGCACTTCATGCATTTTTGTCCAGGATTTGAATCTCTATCCATCTCAGACCTGAGAGACTTTGCTACATACTTATATGAGACCCATTAAAAAGAAGATAACAAGAAAAAGAAAAGGAAGAACTAAAACAACTCCATTCTCTCCCTGCCCTCATATTACAGTTATATTACAATGTAAAATAAGTAGGTTGAACCAGAAATTTTCTCAAGTCCTTCTAGGTCTAAAAGGCATGATTCTTTGAATTGGGAAAGAAACCTAATAAACTACTGATTCTCCAGGAGATTGTAACATGTTTAATCATTAGTATTCTTGATTGGGGAAGAGGTAAGAAAGAAGACTGAATGAAGATGGGAAACGGGGATGAAAGTAATGCTATTTGACTAGTCATAGGCATTTGATGGAAGTATGAAATTCCCTAAAATTCTTCATGTACTATTCACATTCTCATTGGAATCTTGTCTTCCAGTCAAGTCCGAAACATTTTTTTATGAAACTGTAGATGGTAATAAAAAGGAGATACATTGCTGCCTTTGTAGGGGACAGAGTTGGTTTGAGAACTTTGGAGAACAACATTCTTTACTCCTTTGAGAGAGACATTCATGATTCTAGACTCACTTTGAGACCAGTACCAGGGAGGAGAAAGAGAGAGCCTCTCTTGCAGTCATGTAAGGCAGTTCTTCAACATGTCCCTAGTTTCTAGATTGCCTCCCGTAAGGATTTCAAGGAATTTCCCATTAGATGAGATCAAGGTTTCTCTCTTGATTAAGTGAGTAGTGATTACTCAAAAAAAGTTTATCCACACCTATTTTAATCTGTACAACATCTCCAATTTCTGTTTGCTATTGGCTTGGATAGGTGGGTTCATTTGTCATTCACTATTGATGATGGATTTTTGTGTAATCCATATTTTATAGTAAAGGACCTACCTAGTGAATATTAGCTTAGGCTCCCCTCCCCATTTAAGAGATAGTGACCTAGAAAGCTAGTGCTTTTTGTTCTAAAACCATCATGTTCCTAGACTGACAATATTTCAGGGGAAAATAGATGTAATTCTGGCCCAGGAGAACACTTCCTTTCCCTTATCTTACTCCCCTCAAGACAGGAATCAAAGTCTATCATGAAAAGGATTGAGCATAAGTTCTAGTCCCTTCAAATGACTTATCTATATGTCTAGACATCCCAGAAAGATATGCATACATAACTTAGGTGGGCAATTATAACAGTTATTGGTTTTTAAAGGGAAGGGAAGACCCACTTTAATGGAGAACTTAGAAAAGCAATTCTTAGCCACCAGGTCTAAGAAGAAATTAAATTAAAAACCTGGAAGAATAAGACACTGGTCTTGACCTAAAGGACTATTACAGCAAAGGCTTCTTTTGGAATGGAGAGGGGGGAAGGCAGCTGGAAAAAAGAGAGGAGAAAATGTTATACCTAGAACAAGAGGAACAACAGGATTTCCTTTACTTCATGTGCCAATCCTCTTCTTGTAATCTCTATTACTAGGATGGCTTCCAGCTCAATTATCTGGAGATAGAATAAGGAACAACAACTTTGCAAAGAGTACTTTTCTTCTCCCTGGCAGATGCATCTCTGAGGAGGAGGGTGCATTTCATTCTGTCATGGTTCCAGATGCTAAAGTTGTATGAAATGTGGCATGGGGTAGGGATTCCCCCCCCTTTTTTTGAGGGCAGGTGCATAAATTCAGTCATTTCCCCTAATCATTGTGTGTGTGTTCACATGTGCATGCACCCTCCTACATTTACAATGAAAGGGATCAATAGAATGGCATGGTATCTTCACTTGAAGTTCTCCCAGATCTCACCACAGTTGCTTTTTATAAATTAATTTTTTATAAACAAGTATTTATTTTTTCTGTTTCCCATCTCCTTGACACCATCCAGAAAAAAAGGAAAAATAGAAACAAAATCACTGTAGTAAATTTGTATGGTCAAAGAAAACAAATCCCCACATTGTCCACATCTACAGTGTATACCTCATTCCACATAATTTGGTCCATCATCTCTATTTGGACCTATACCTCCAAAGTTATTAAATTGGGCATATCCATTGATTCAACAATCTTAGTCTATGACCCAAAGATATCAAAGAAAGAAGAAAAGGACCATGGTTGCTTATTAAATGAGAAATGATATGAATAATAATATTTGAACTACAGAAACTCATCCATACCTTTGAGAATAGAGAAGGTAATTTTCTTAGGTTGCCATTTGCTTTGTCTCTTTTTCTTCCTAGTGAATTTTACTTTGAACAAATTGTAGCATGATGTAGGAAAGAATGATGAATTTGGAGACACAAGACCTTGGTTCAAATTCTAGCTCTTAACAGAATGACTCTGAGCAACTAAAGACCACTGCATCTCAGTTCCTCATCAACAAGTTTGATGTACATGACCACTAGGATCTGAATTTACTATATTGTGTTTCTAAGTAGTTCTTTTGTAGAGGGTACATTTGTATATTTTGAAAGAGCTGCTATTCCCTGTGAAATGCTTTATCTACAAAAGGAAATTTGTCATCTTAATATTGAAGGGGCAATGATCATCTTCACCACTATCTATGGTCCCCAGACTGTGGCAAGAAAAAACTCCCCCCCCCCCCAAAAAAAGAAAAAACTTCCAATACATTTCATTTCATTAAAAAGGAGTATTGTTGAATTCACAGCTGCAACTCACAGGTTCTCTTTTCACCCCAATTTGAGCACTTTGTGTTTTGGTTTCAGCAGGTGCTTCTCTTATCAGTGCCTGTGGGGATTTATAGTTGTGGGGAAAACTACCAACTCCTGTCATCTGTGTCCAGTAGTCATCCACCTCCATGCCCTGCAGAACAAAGGTGTTTCATCATGTGAACTGATAACATTATAGAGAAAGCCAAGACTCAAACTTGGTCCATCTGATGCTAGGGGACTTTTCAATAAGTCAGGGCTATCTGAATGATGACTCTTTTATCCTCATTTCGATAACCTTTCTAGTTTTGTTTCTTCTGTGATACTGGCACTTACTTCACGATTCAGTTCCTCTTTTTTTTAAGATGGGCAATTTCTCACTTCTACAAATGAAGTAAATATCCAAGGAAAGATATCCCCATGTTCAACCTCATTTCCCCAACTCTCTCCTATTTTCCAAAGATAATGATGATGACAATGATGGTGAAGATGATAACAGCAACTAGCATTTATATGTCTCTTTAAGATTTGCAAAGCACATTACAAAAGATTTCATTTTATTCTCCCCCAAATTAATGAAGGTAGGTGCTATTATGATCTTCAGTTTACAGATGAGGAAATTGAAGCAGATAGTACCTGAAGACAGATTTGAACTCAGGTTTTCTTGACTCCAGCACTATCCATTGTGCCACTAGCAGACTTGATTTTTCTGAGAATAACCTCTCAAAATAGGACTATACTTTTGTATATAATTGCAGCAGAGAGAGCTACCTTGAGGTCCATTTAGAAAGAATCAGGTGAAATATCTATGAGATGGCTTATGATTAGTGGTTTCAGAATTTTTCCCATGAGACCTGTAATACAATTCTAGCACTCTAGAATTCACAATTTCCTTGCTTCTCCTCCATATAAATGGTTGGATTTTTCCCTCCTCCCCCCAAGAAAGTACTGTCTTCTTTTTTTCTAATCTTTCTCAAGTTCCTTTTTCTGATCTCTTCTATTACCCTTAAGAAGATGCTTTCCAGATGGATCTTGCCAAATAGAGAAAAGAAAGATTCCAACTTGCCAATAGTCACAGAAAAGACAGATGTGGTTCCTCTTTTGCAATATGGAAGTAAAGTGGGTTTGATTTCTTGCCATGACATAGGGATTGGAGGTTCTTCATAACAAATTGTAGCGCCCAGGAAGTGGACCTCAAACCCATTGCCCCATATTGATGAAAGGCACCATAGTTTGCCCACTCTCAGAGGTGATAAACCCAAGGGCAAGGGAGAACAAGTAATAAGGTGTTCTTGTCATGCAGCTCAAGATTTTTAAAACACATTAACTGTAATTTTTAGATAGTCAGAATTTAGTGAACCATTAAAAGTGACCCAGTTCACTGAACCAAACTGAACTGAACAGATGGAATTCCACCCTCCCTATGCTTGAGTGAATCCATGAACAATACAGTCTTCTTTTTAAATTCCCTCCTCTGGGCTGCTTACCTCACTTATGCAAACATGTGGGAGATCTTCAGTTATTCTTGTATAGAGCTATTCTGCTTTTGTAACTAGAAGCTTCCAGGCTTAAACCCAGACTTTGTAGCTGTTAAGACTTTGTGCAATTTGCCATTTATTTTTCTGTCATTTTGTTTGCAATCAACTGTGCTATTGGGTTGGAGGCCAGCCCACTCCTCCTTCTACGACTCTGTCAAACTACTACTCACTGTATGGATCCCTTACCTTTTTATTGTTCTTTCTCTCTTTGCATAGTGATACACATATTCACTGTAGATGATTCTTACCCCTCTCCTCATCCCCGACTCTTCTTTTTCCTTTCTGATGCTCAGACTTGCCTGGCACATTCAATTAGAGATATGGGCAAATGCCACTTCTGCTCCCTCTCCATTCTAGTTAAATGCTGAATGTTCCTAATAAATCAGAAGAAAGCCTCCCTCCATGTTAGGATATTAATAGTATAGAAATATGTCAGTGTGTCTTAGGTTTTTAGAAATCCTAAATACTGTGTGAAGAGCAAGAAGAAACAATAACAGAAATATGAAAATGCAGTGACTCCCCTTAGCCTCTAGGCATTGAGAATATAGAGAGAATATCTCCCAGAAAGAGATGCATAAAAGGTTAAAAATGTGGCAAAATGAGAATAAAACCCAGAGACCAAAACAGAGCCATCTGTATCTACACAGACTTTAGAAAAATAGAGATTAGAGAGGTTTCATTATGCTGGCTGTCACGTGACTGGGGAAGCTGTAAAACAAACTGTGTTACGGTCTCGGGATGAGGTCTTAGAAGTGGAACCACAATGGGTGCATTTGTTTATTTTAGTCTGTATCAGCTTTAAGTGTTAATTAACAGAGTGCACAGTATTATTGCTGTGTCTAGTGAGCAGAGGAAGACCAAAAATATCATATCACCCTCCCATACATCCAATGGGGCACCACCCTAGATGGCACTCAGGACTCAGTACCAGGCCCAGAAATGCAAACTTTATTGTCTAACTGGGGCATGGCCCTGGATTTGGAATGACCAGTCTATTAACCTCTGTGAGTCTCAGCTCACTCATCTGCAGGATGGGAATGCTAATACTATTCATAATAACCCCAAGGTAGATCAGGACTCAGCATATACTAGAAACTAGGTCACCAACAGCCCAAGTGAAAGTGCTCGTTCAAGCTTCCTTCTCCTCTTCCTTGTCTTTCTACCTCCTGTCAAACCCAGGCTCCCAAGCCTCTCTCAGCTTCCTTCATATTCCCTCCATGCAAAAAGGTGGCCCCGCAGCAGAGCCAAAAAATAGACTGGTATATTCTCATTCTAACTTATTTCTGCCTCCGGATTCTGATCCCATTGAAAACCGAGCACTTATTCCTCATTGGTTAAATTTCACCAGCAGTGTACACAGAAACCAAATGCCTCTTTCATTGGAGGCATAGGAAGGAGTAACTTAATTCCAATTCAGGGAAGGGCAAAAATATCCTCATTAGTTATATCTTTCAATCTTCATTTTAATGATTTGATAACAAGAAGAAATTTGGAAGCAACCAAATTCCCAATAAGGTCTAGATGTGATATTCTGGATGCAATGTCTTTTCCTCTTTCAAGACAAGTTGTAAAGAAGATATATTTAAAGTACACCTGGCATTCAATGGCAAAATGTGATAATATTCATGCTTTAAGATTTTTTTTGTTTATTTTGGCATACTCATTTATTCATCTTCCCATGTGCCCCTAAAGAGAACTAAGAAGCTGATGGTCAGGTGGGTGTTCAATAAGAACAGGATGAGAGAGAAAAAAAGCAATGCTAACTTCATTTTCATAATTTCTCTAGTCTTACCACATTTGAATGATCACGATTGCAGCATCCCAGATATCATCCGGAATTTCTTCATCATTCTCCAGCTTCAAGATGAGAGCATGGAGCCATAGTGTGAATTCGTCTCCACCCCACTTCAAGATTTCAGCAGGGATTCCATCGACTCCAGATGCCTTGTTGTTTTTCATCTGCTTGATGGCTTTCCTCACCTCGTAAAAGAGTTGGAGGGATTCCGAGCTTGCCTCTGCCTAGGAGTTTTAGGATGGAGTTGAAAACACTCTCACTGATAGAACAGACACCACGGCCACTGAGGTCTCCGAAATCTTCCTGCCAGAATATGAGCTGATATCTTCTGTCTTTATCTCTGTTTCTTCATCTCTCTGTCTTTCTTTCTGTCTCTGTCTTTCCAGTAATGCCCAGCTGCTCTTAGCTGCTAGGGGCCCTGTGACAGCTTTGAGGAGGCCCTAGATGGCCCTAGAATACTCTATCCAGATTATAGGTATTTCGGGTTACTTCACACTGGCATTCTGCCATATGGACTTCTTATAGCAGGTCCCAGGTAAAACCTCTTTCTTGGCATATAGATCCTTCCATTTCCATCACCTCGTTGATATCATTTCCCCAAATTATAGGAACTAAAAAGTACCAGAAGGCCATGAAAAACATGGCCAGAGTTGCTGTCAAGTTCCTGCATTATGTCATTAGCCTGTAACAGAGTCAAGGTCTATGGGGTAATTAAAGGAGTAAATTGTTTCCCTGGTGTTTGGACGCTAAGGATAATAACGTGTTTATTAATTTAAAAAACAATTCATTATTCTGGGTTAGAAGTTTGTTTTTTAAAGGAAAATTAGTTTCTTGATCCCAGTGTTCTGCTTTCCATCTACTATTCCGAAGATGGTTCTGAAGAGTGCCTTCTTTTTGTTCCTTGGAATGGCCCTTTCCAGCTAGCAGGCTGATGGATGGCAAATGACTCTGAAGGCTTCATTCCTTCAACTATCACCTATTAAATGTCTACTAAGTGCCAGCCACTGAGGTTGACATTGGGGTATAAAGGCAAAAATACGATAATTTCTGTTCTCAAGGAGCTCACATTCTCCTGCAAGAAAAGAGCATTATATAGATAAATACAAAATAAATCCTTAATAACTTTAGAGGAGAATGTGAAGGGACCAGTGATAACTAGGAAAATCTAGAAAGACTTCTTATAGAAGGTGGCAACTGACCCAAAGCTTCAAGGGAGCTAGGAATTTTAAAAGGAAGAAATGAGAAGGAAGAACATTTTAGGCTAGCCTAGGGGCAAGGGAACAAGAGGCTAGAAAAGTTTGTAGGGGGAAGAGCAAGAAGTTCAATTTGACTAGAATGCAGTGAGAGATAGAGGCTTGTAGAACCACTGAGCCAGATAGTTTGATACCAGATTGTAAAGGGCCTTAAATGCCAAATAGAAAGAACTGCATTTTATTGGAGATACAATAAGGAATAAGGAGGCCCTGAAGCTTCTTGAAAAAGGAGAACATGGGGGCAGCTGGGTAGTTCAGTAGATTGAGAACCAGGACTAGAGATGGGATGGTCCTGGGTTCAAATCTGGCCTCAGACACTTACCAGCTGTGTGACCCTGGGCAAGTCATTTGACACCCCCTCTCCCCCCCCCGTTGCCTAGCCCTTACTACTCTTCTGCCTTGGAAATAATACATAGTATTGATTCTAAGAGGGAAGAGGGTTTTAAAAAGAGAAAGAAGGAAAGAAAGAAAGAAAGAAAGAAAGAAAGAAAGAAAGAAAGAAAGAAAGAAAGAAAGAAAGAAAGAAAGAAAGAAAGAAAGAAAGAAAGAAAGAAAGAAAGAAAGAAAGAAAGAAAGAAAGAAAGAAAGAAAGAAAGAAAGAAAGAAAGAAAGAAAGAAAGAAAGAAAGAAAGAAAGAAAGAAAGAAAGAAAGAAAGAAAGAAAGAAAGAAAGAAAGAAAGAAAGAAAGAAAGAAAGAAAAAAACATGGTAAGATCTGCACTTTAGAAATATCATTTGGATATAGGATGAATTAAATAGGGAAGAGGCTTGAGGCTATTGCTTGCTATAGGCCAGGTGAAATGAGTGCAGAGCCTGAATGAGTCTGGTGACTAGTGAAGGAAAAGAGGCAGATGAGCAAGATGTCCTGAACACAGAATGAACAAGTCCTGGTGATTGATTAGATGTGAGGAGGGAAATAGAAGAATCAAGAATGACTCAGAGGCTGAGAATCTGGGTTTTTGAAAAGATGGTGGTATCATCAACAGAAATAAAGAAGTTAGAAGAAGAAAGAGGTTTATGATTTTCTTACTTTTTTTAAACCCTTACCTCCCATCTTGGAATCAATACTATGCACTGACTCCAAGGCAGAAGAGTGATAAGGGCTAGGCAATGGGGGTCAAGTGACTTGCCCAGGGTCACACAGCTGGGAAGTGTCTAAGGCCAGATTTGAACCCAGGACTTCCCATCTCTAGGCCTGGCTCTCAATCCACTGAGCTACCCAGCTGCCCCCTTATGATTTTCTTAATACTAAACAAATGGTCTCTTTAGTCTCTAGTTCTAATATACAGTATTTAGTCCTTTTGCTATTAGAATTGCCCATAAGAAAGCCAGTTTTCCAGAACTCAAAGTTGATTGCTCATGTTGATTTTTAGGTTCCAGAGGTAATTCTTAAAAAAAACATTAAAATTAAAAAGAATTAGCATTTATATAGCACTTTAATGTTTTCAATGCATTTTAAAAATATTATCTTATTTTATCCTCAAAACCATCCTTGAAAGTAGACTGCTAAACCTGGAATGAAGACCCAAGTCCAAATCCAAATTTACTAGCTGTATGACCCAGGACAAGTTACATAATTTCTATTTGCTTCAGTTTCCTCATCTGTAAAAGAAGGATAACACCAACTACCTTCCACACCTCTTGGAAAAAATGTATAAAATAAGATAATATTGGGGGAAGTTAAGTGGCTCAGTGTTTTGAGAGCCAGACATGCAGAAAGGAGATCTTGGTTCAATATCAGATACTTCCTAGATGTGTGACCCTGAGAAGTTCTTTAACTCCCAGTGCCTAGCTCTTACCACTCTTCTGCCTTAGAAACAATACACAGTACTGATTTCTATACCCTATAATTTCTAAACCAAAATATCCCTCCCTGGTTGTCACACCCCAAAATTCAACATTAATCCCTATTAGAATATAAATTCATCAAGGTTTTTATCTCCAGCATTTAGCATAGTGCTTGGCACATAGCAAGCAGACACTTAAGAAATCTATCTTTATTCATGCCTTTTTTCCTTCATTATTTAAAGGCAGAGACTTTGGAGGGAAATTACTGTAATATTCTAAGGAAAAGGTGATAAGGACCAGAAAGAGGGAGTGACACGGTGAGTAAAGAAGAAGAAATATATGCTAGAGATTCTATGAAGGTAGAATGGCTAGAAGTTGGCAACTAATTAGATTTGAGGATGGGAGAATGAAAAGAAAGACAAAATTCATTCCTATGTTTTGAGCCTGGGTAACTCAGAAGATGATGAAACTGAAACTGAGAAGTGAGAGCAGGAACAGAGCCAGAGGGAAAGATAATGAATTTAGTTTTGGTTATGTTGAATTTTTATGGGCCCAAAGTATATCTAGGTAGAAATGACTGGCAGACAGCTACATGTTTCTCAAGATCATTGAACTTAAAAGGAATAGATGAAATCACTGCAGAGACAGAAGATAGAAGGGAAAAAAAGACCTCAACACACACCCTTGATGGACCATCCATGTTAAGAGGATGAACCAACAAAGGAAATTGAGGAACAGTCAGACAGAGAGGAGGAGAACCAAGGGTGAACAGTATCATGGAAATCAACAAAAGAAAGAATATACAAGGTAGGATAATGTAAAGTCCAGAAATGCAGGAAAGTCAAGGAGGTTAGAGGCTGAGGTCTGCAGAGATAGGAGAGCATAGGTGTCGTTTGGTGATTGCCCCAGGAAAAAGGTTTCAAATACTTGTTATTAAAGAGTATGACAGAATAAAGATGAATGTTAAAATTCTTGCATAGCAATGAGCAGCTATTTTAGGTTAGGTAACATTAATTTGTAGTAAACAGTCAACATGGCTTTTATGACTTTCAAAAGTATTCAATAACTTAGGAATGGAGGAAAGAAGGCAGATGATGATAGTTAACCAAAGTTGATGATCAATGTGGAGCAAACAATAGAAGAACAAGGTAGCAGGGGATTCAAAGATGGTGCCTTGTTGAATTCATCCAATGCAGTGTTAATACTATGAGGGAAAGTTAAGTGAGACCAGATGTGAGAATGATATACTGGAAAACTGCCACCCATGTTCTGCCTTCCTCATCTGAACTTTACAAGCTTTTGACCAGAGTTTGGGTCTGAGCAACACAACTGTGGACTTGCTCCTGGTTAAAGATAAATTGCTACTGGACTCAACTGCCATCAGCTATCTGGAACTCTTTAAAGATTCAGAGCCACAGAACTGTACACTCCCCTTTTGTCTAAGCTCTGGGACCTTATTATTCTGTTGCATGTTTCACTCTAGCTTGGGGACAGCAGCTGAGACCCTTCTTCACTTCCACATTAGAACAGCAAAGCTGATTCTCACTTCTCTTCTGGCCTCCAAGCAAAAGGTTCCTTGGATGAAATAAAGATCCTTGTATAAAGTTCCTTGGATGAATCCTCTGTGAAGATTGTCTTCTCAATCTACCTAGCTCTGGGGTATGAGTAACAAAGTTATCATGGCTCCCTTTACACCAGGTCATTCTGTACTGAATCAGAGACCTTTTTTTGTCCTGGTGAATAGCCACAGACTGTTCAGTAACCAAACACTGAAAACTGTGCAGTGTTCTCCTACTCTACCTCATTCCCAATGTCTGAAGACCTCATAGTCTATCTCCCTACCTAACCTTGACTGAAGGAAAAAGATAGAAAGAAAACTGTGTTGTGTTTTTCCTTCTAATTTCCTTATCAGTAGTCAATTTGGTGCATTTCTAGTACATGGTGGAATAGTTAATATGGAGGAACTGTACAGTATTGCTTCCTTTTACTATGCCATCTTGGCTGGTCTGTGTACCCATCTCATTTCCACAATAATTGCTCTTATCAAAAACTCCAGAGCTGGACAAAAGAGAGTTCTTATGATAAATATTAAAATCTAGAGTTAATATAAAGTCCAGCCTACCAGTGAAAGTATAGTATCATCTTGCTGATCAGCTGCATAAAATGTTGTTTCCACATTGGTTTGACAACAGCAGAAGCAATAGAAGCATCTCCCATAGAGCCAGATGTTGTTAGGGGTTTGGTTTTGGTTTTTTTCTTGGCTATACCTCTTGAAAATTCACCAGAGCCATAGAAATAAAGTTATATTTTTTTGGTCATGGTAGAAGCTAATGTGGAGATATCACTCTCTAATATAACCTAAGGACAACCTCACAAAAGGCTGTCCTCATGTGATGCATGGTTAGTTGTTGAATGTGTGTGTGTTTATATGTTTAATTCCCTTTGAATACCTGCTACTGTTTTGATACTTTTTAGTTCCACATCTGTATGCTACAGTAACTTCTAGAGGAGGGTTATGGCAGAATATTTGTGCAGCAATAAAATCCCATCATGCATTTTTCCTTATCCTTTTTGTTAATACTAGCCTAACCTCCTCGACATTGAATCATGACCAGAACAGAATCTCTACCTTTTCTCTACCCCATTCCTTTAGATGGCAGAATAGTCCTTACTTTACTTTAACTTATAGACCAGGTAACATCTCACCACCAAAAACAACAACAACAACAACAACAACAACAACAATAATAATAATAATAATAATAATAATAGCTAACATTTTTATAGTACACTAAGGTTGGCAAAACACTTAATGTTTATTTCTTCATTTGATCCTCACAACAATTCTGTGACATAGCATCCCCATTTTAGAGATAAGGGAACTGAGCCAACAAGCTCTTCAATGACTTGCTCAAGATCACACAGTCAGTGAGGATCTAAGGCAGAACTTAATCTTAAACCCCCTGGATTCCATATTCAGCACTCCATCTAGTATGTCACCTATGCTGTACCTAGCACCACTATTGGAAGGAATTTTCAGGGAAAGAGAAAATTGGAGACAGAAAGAGATGAAAAGTGAAGGAATTTAGAGCTAGAGATTTTAGCTACTACCTATTCCAACACCTATAATCTGTAAATGAGGAAACTAAAGTATGGAGAGATTAAATAGCTTGGCCAAAGCCCCAAAGTCAAGGTAGAAGAATAAGGGCTGCACTCCAAATTCCTTGACTCCAAACCCAACTTATCTTCACTGCAATATATTCCCCTCCTGTCACCACTTCAGTCCCATTCCCCTTGCCTAGAGAAGTCACTGGCAATGAGAGGAAGAACATGTAACAGTTGGAGAAATGGTGCTAGACCCACCAGCCAGGCAACAAGCATTTATTAAGTATCTACTCTGTGCCTGGCACTGTTAAGTGCTGGGGATACAAAGAAAAGGCAAAAGACAGTTCCTGCTCTCAAGAATCTCAATCAAATGGGGGAGACAAGATATAAACATTTATGTACAAACAAGCTATATATGGGAAAATCTGAAATATTCAACTGAAGAAAAGTACAAGAATTAAGGGGCATTTTCTGGAAAGGCTAGAAGATAGAATTTTAGCGGGTATTTTAAGAGTAGGGGTGAGGATGAGGAATCTCTATATAAGCATATATATAGATGCCTATGTTTCTTCTTTTCTTGTTTGTATGAAAAATCTAAAAATCAATTGTTTGGAACTTGGAGACATATGACAAATTTTCACATATAAATAATGTTCTCAGTTTCCCAGACTAGATCACAAAACCCTTTTAATCTGTAATACGATTGAATTTTAACATTAAGAATACTGTAGAAATTGATCATCATTTTATAATATTGTTTTTCTATGAAAATTGAGCTACAAATCAGGGTACTAGTAATGTATCTCTCAATATATTTCCAGAAATGGGAACCAAGGCTCATTTTCCCTAGTCCCTTTCTTAACTGGGCCAACACAATGAAACAATAGAGCAAAGCAACAGTAGAGCAAAGATAGAAAGGTTAAAGACCCTGGGCAACCCTAAAGTTGCTGGGGAAATGGCTGAATCCTTAGTGTCCCTAGCAAGAGTGGGAAGAGAAGAAAATTGTCTTTTAGTAGAAGGGAGAAAACTAGTTAGTCATTGGGCTTACTATAAAGAAGTCATATAATGTCTTTTTTTTTTAACCCTTGCCTTCCATGTTGGAATTGATACTGTGTATTGGTTCCAAGGCAGAAGAGTAGTAAGGACTAGGTAATGGGGGTTAAGTGACTAGCCCAGGGTCACACAGCTGGGAAGTGTCTGAGGTCAGATTTGAACCCAGGACTTCCCATCTCTAGGTATGGCTCTCAATCTACTGAACCACCCAGCTACCCCCAGATACTATCTTTTTTTTTATAGAAAATGTCACGAGTAGATGTAAATGTTATGCATTTTATGTCCCCTTATGGGTAGGCCACAATAAATATACTAGATTGTAAAGTCCATGAAGGCAAAGAATATTTCTTAATTGTGTTTCTCTCTTGCTGCCCCACATAGCATAATAGCTTAAATATATATATTATAAAATCATAGAGTCAGAAGGGATCTTATAACCCACTTATTTTACAGGGGAAACTATCAATAAATGTTTGCTAAATTGCATTGAATCTCAGCAAATGTATTCCATTCAACATATATTTTTATGTGTCTATTATATGCCAGGTATGGTATCAGGCTCTGGGAATACAAAGAAAATAATGAAACCACCCCTACCCTCAAAGAGCTTACATTCCATTGAGAGGAAACAGTATTTATCTGGCACATTAAATAAAAGTAAGTGAGGAAAGTATCCTGTGCAAATGTGTTGTGGTTGGCAGAAGTTTGGAGCTGAGGTACAGATGGAAGAGAAGTTAGAAGTCCACAGAGATAAAGGATGAATTTAAGTAGAAAATCATAGGGAAATAAATTTCTAAGCTAGAAAATATTAGAGTTAGTCTAGTCAAAATCCCACACTTTACAGATAATAAAAATCAAGTCCTGGAGAGGTCACATCACTTCCCCAAAGTTACACAACTAGTTTGGAACAGATTAAGGACTAAAAATTAGGACTGCTTAGACTTGGGACAATGCTCTCTCCACTAGACCACAAGAAGGTTGATTCTTCAATCTTCTTCTATAGGAGGTATATGTAGAGGGTAAAAGTACCTTGTCCCTTGATATCAATGCTTTCAGAAGGAATAAGAGTCAGGACTCAACTCTCTAATCATTATTTTGGTTCCATTTTAATGTTTTGTTTGTCTGCCCTCATTTCTTATCCAATTATACCAGGTACCCCTTTATATTACTGTTAATGCCAGTCCATCAAAGACATTTCAGCATGAAACTAGAAAAATACATTTTTAGCCCCTCATCCCCAGAGGAAGCCAACAGCAGAAAAGATCAAAGGGCCAGAGCAGAAAACTGCACCATAATGGCTGTTCTGAGTGACTAGAAGACACAAGGGGCTGTCAGAAATGCTTCTTTCACCTGAGCTAAATTGGACTTAAACAATTGTTTTCTAAGTACACCTGATGGTCTTTAACTGGGAAACTGACATACATATCTTCCAGAACAAATACTGTGTTGGTACAAGTGTAAGCTCATGGGATAAATCATGGTGGTAGATCCCAGTTGTTGACAAGAGTCAAAAATGTTTCACTGCCACAACTTTCATCAAACAACAATCAGTAAACTACAACAGCCAGTCTCAGGGTCCAGCACTGTCACAAGATGTGTAACCTTGATGTAGGAAATCTCTTTCACTAGAGGAACCTGCAGTGGGGAGAGGGAAAGGAAAGAGAACTCCTTATTTCCATGAAAGGAAAGGCTCGACAGGTAAGAACATGAGGAATAACCCTGGTTTATAGTGCACAAATTGAAGAAATCAAATCAAAGTGACAACCATTCATTTAACAACTATTTTGTTCAGTGTACTATGGGAAGTGGGTGGGGGGCACAAAATATAATCCAGAATGCTTTTAGCCCTCTGGAAAGTTATCCTTTGGTTTGTGGTGAAAAGATATAAACATACATCATAGCAATGAAAAACTTAAAAATTTAAGCCAAAAGAAGAGATAGCACATGGCATAAACTATGTAACTGTCACATAAATCATAATAATAGTAACTTGGTTAAGGTTGAGGGAGAGCACAACCTGATCCCTGTGATCTGGGGTAATAGGAGGAATATTTTGGCAGCATGGTGTAATGGACAATCAGTAAGGCTTGGATTCAAGTCTAACCTCATATATTGACTAGGTTGTGTGATCATGGGCAAATTTCTCTGCCATTAACTTCTTTGAGCTTCAGTTTCCTCATCCATAAAATGATGATGTTAGCCTGGATGGCCTCCAACATCCCTATTAGGTCTAAATCTATGATCCTAGAAGCCATTTGATCTAGGATGTTTTAGAGAGATGGAGGAGGCATGAGTGGGGAATTTTGGTTGTAACATAGGACCAAAAGAATAGCACTCATATTGGTTAATAGGCCTATTTTCTCCATTATCTCTATATATTCTCGAGGAACTTCAAATCTCCTACTCTGGAAGCATCTTCCTATTTACCCCATTCCTCTTCTCTTTCAGCCACATCCAGTGAAATGCTTCTAATATTGCCTTCCCGCCATTTTTATCCTCTTCCATATCTTTGTTTGGGTGCCATGTTTCATCTTCCCAGCTACTAGAAAAAGGCCTGAGCATCCTCTGCTTTCAAGGAGAGCTGTAGGTGCGATAACACTGCATTTGAGGGACTATCCCCTTTGGATTTCCCCCGCCCCTCTGGTGCATCTCTGGCTGTGTCATGCTCATGCCTTTTGTCCCCTTGAACACTGCTTTAGCATAAAAGATTTCTGTCCCTTTGTGATGTCTCTGAGTTCCCAGTACACTCAGCAGCAGCCTGCTGCTTCCCTAAACGGTGATCCATCCCTTGAATTTGTAATCCCTCTGTATTTTATCACTGATTGTGAAGTGTTTTGTGATGCAAAAGACACCATTGAAAATGATTTGGGGATGAATTTGGCTTATGTGCTCACAGGAGGGTTTCCTTTCCTTTTCTACCTTATGCAGAAGAGAAACTGAGACCCCCCAAGAAGCACCTCTCCCTTTCAGGTCTATTTTCATATGAACATGGGGCCCAGCAAAAAGGAAGCACACCTCTGGGGTGTGACCAAAGATATCAAACGACTTTCCCCAAGGTTTGGGGTGTGACAAAAACCCAAAGTAGGTTTTGCAAAGCCAAGCACTTTTCTCCTCGTCTTCAACAACCATGTGCACAGCAAGGGGATTTTGGTCCATTATGTTTCTGATTCATTTGCACTTAACTCATCAAGATGTTGTTTTGTATGAGCTGTTTGATGTCCGAAGCACCTTATGAGCCTTTTTATAACCCTTTTATCTCAGAAGCTGCGAATCCTGCTTAGCCAAGAATAAACAGAACTGGAAGGTTCGAGCTCAGTTCAAAGCTAGAGCCCCTCAGGTTGGAATTGGGCAAATGGGCTGCCTTTTCTTAGCTGGTATTGTTTTTAATTGGGGAGATAGGCAGAGAAAACAGACAGTGCATCCGAGGAAAGCAGGACAGAGGAGGGGATAAAACAAACAAACAAACCAAAAAAAAACCATCCCTCATTCATTAAAGCTTCTTATAGGGTCTGGTAAATGTCATAATGAGATGACATTAATTAGTCCTGGGAAAAGACTGTCACCTTTCCTATCAAACCTGTTTGTGAAAGGTACAGGGGTAGTTGATTGGCGGGGGAGGGGGGGTGCCTGGAAGGGGGACCAGCCGAGAAGAAGAAGCAACCTTCCCTTTTTTGTTGTTTTACTGGGAGGGGGCTGCTCTACAGATGAACGAACTCATATGTACTAGCTAACTTTGCTGGAGTTTAGGAGTTGTATTTAAAACAGATTTTATCCTACAGTGATATTAATTTGATAGGATCCCTGATCTGTAAACCATTGGTTATCTTGGTCTCTCCTGATAAGAAAAAAAAAAGTGGCGAGGATTTCCAGTTGGTGAGCACATTTGGGCAGAATCTTTCACACGTCACAAATTGCAGATGGGAGGCAGTGATCTCGAACATGCAGTCACATTGCGTGACCATCTGACACCTTCCATTTAGAAAAATAATACTTTCCTCCCAGCATACGCTCCCTGCTGCAACCAGCACCAAAAATTATGCCTAGGAGAGCTGTTCCTCCTAGACCAGGGTCTTAAATATTTCTTAGGCTGCTTTTAAAAGATTCATACTGCAGCAGCACCTAGCCTGCCACCCGTCTCGCCCATAGAAAATCCTGAAACCACCGCCAAAGCTTCTTCCAAGATGCTGCTGATAACAACAGCTACAAAGAACAAAAGGGGCTGGGGCTGGGGCTGGGGGAGCGTGGAGACAGGAAAATTAAACCCGGCACGTTGGCTAGGTGATATATTCCCGTCTTCGATGGGATGCGAGAATATCCATGTTCAATGCGATGGACTTCTTTGTGGGAGCGTGTCTAACCCGTATCCCAGAGGGCAGGGAATTTCGCAGTCTCCAGGAGGGGTACTGGAGACCCCGGGATTGTATGGCGCGCTCACTCCTCTGCTCGCGTTTCTTTACGAACACCCCGCCCCAACCCCCCAATCCCATCCGGTTTATTTCTTAATGTGATTGGGGTGGTGAGGAGCAGTATACCTGGCTTCCTTAGCAGTCCATTCAGTGACCTCTGGCAACAGGCATGACAGCGGATTCCTATAGCCATGTGCAGACAGGGATTTCAAACCAGCATCTTTGAAGCTCTATCTCAAAGGGTTCAATAAACCCTTTCCATCCTTCATACACCCCTATCCCCTGCATTGCCAAAAAAAAAAAAAAAAAAACCACAGCTGACTTTCTCCCCTGTTCTAGAGGTGTGCTAGTCAGTAAAAGTGTCTTCTCTTGGAAGGAAACATTTAGCCGGGCTGCTTACACCATTTGGAAGAACACTATGGCTGGAGTTGAGCAGCTGCTGCCCCATGGGAGCCACCAGAAAACAGCTTTCTTAAAGGCTGGAGGATGGGGGCTGATTTTCTCAGGGAGAACAGAACAAAGGTGTCCTGGGGGCCAGAGCAGTGAAGAGCCACCTGCTTGGCAACAAAAAGAAAAGAAAAGAACTTGTAACTTCTTCCATTTTCACACTACCCAAGGTTTCTGGGGATTTCCCCAAAGTAACAGATGAGTGTCTGAAAGCTGTAAACATCAGGATCTCCTCAAAATGTAGCAAACTCAATTCTTGATACTATTTAAATACAAACAGGACACCTATAAGGGCAATACTTATTTTCCTCCTCTCACCATTGCATTGTGCCCTTGGGAATACTATAAAGTACAAATTGTTGAGGCTACTACTAACAATCATAACACCAATCTTTTCCCTGGGTGGATGGTCACTGCCAAGTAAGGAGGTGAGTAAAAATGGTTTACCCCAAGATTATCCTAGTGCCAGGGTCATGGTGACTTGAATTATTATTTCCCTGGGTCCTGTAAGGAGATAAAATTTTAGAATTTTCAGCCTGAAAGATACTTTGAAGGTCATCTGATTCAACAGTTTTCATTTTACATGTGAGGAAAATGAGATTTAGAGAGGTGAATTCACTTGTGAAGACCAAGCTAAAAATTTGATCCAAGCTTCAAGTATTAAGACATCAGATACCTTAAATGAAAAGAACAAAAGGATGAGGCAACCTCTATCCTTCCTCTAGTGTCCCTACAGAAACATTACTACTGTTCGACCAGTCAAATATTTATGAAGTTGCCATTTCTTCTCAACCATAATCTTCAGGACATCTGAATACTAGCCCTTTTCTCAGGATATGCTTCTGCTTCTGTCTTTGCCTTCTATTTCTGTCTGTCTGATTTACCCTCTGTCTCTGTGTCTCCCAAGTGCATGTGCCCAGAAGAACACAGACACATCTGATTAAGGAGCCTTTATATTACCATTAGAAATTCCTTTTTATTGACACCTGCCAATATAGCTTATGTGTCATTTGACAACATTCTGAGCCCTCAGTGTTACCAATGGGAGCAATCAAAACTGAAGTTAACACTGCATGCTATTTGTACTAGCCTGAATACAAGGCAAAAAGTGAATGAAGAAGGGACAAAAAAGGAATGGAAGGAGGGTAGAGAGAAGGATATAAATTGGAAAGAAAGTCATCTGCATACAGGAAGTGTAAAGGGCTACCAATGTTTTCCCCAAGTGCTATTCATATTTTCCATTTCTATATCTTTTACCTTTCTATTGAAATTATGGTGTCCTTATTCAAGAAAAAAATCAAGTGTACATTGTTATCTTGATATCAATATAAATGCTTATATCTGGAGAGAAAGAGAGAGAGCTATATACAGATCTCTCCTATATCTAAATAAATATATATATATATATACATATACATATACATATATCCCCAGATATAAATTATGAAATGAATCTACTTTGGTCTGGTTGTTCTAAATAATTGAAGAAGTAGAGCTTAGGACCTCTATTTCTTGGCCTCATTTTTTCTTGGCTGGATATTTACCAGTCTTCCAGTTGATGCCTCATTTTCTATTGTCTTGCCTTTAAACAGGTTCTCCCCATGTCTAGGATGTTCTCTCATCTCATGTACTACTACATGAGCTCAGCTCATGTATTACTTTTTTACATGAGTCCTTTCCTGACCCCTCCTACCTACCAGTCTTTTCTTCTCCTTGTTTTCTATATATATCTTACATAATACATACATATTATCTCCACAATAGACTGCAAGCTTCTTGACGTCAGGAACTTTGTGCCTAGCATGATATAGTTCAGAAATAAGATATTAAATATAGTCTGGGAAAGCCAGAAGTTGAATTAAACTCCTACTATATGCAAGGCTTTCTGCTTGATACTAGGGTTACAAGGACAAAAATATAGAATCTTTGACTTCAAAGGGTTTATATTCATTGAAAAGGATAGTCAAGAAAGAAGAACATTTATGTTGAGGTAAATGTGCTAGTAAAAAGAAATAAGTGTTCCATCTGGATGGAGTCAGAGAACCTGAATTCATATCCTGGCTCCCCTACCCAAATCATGTAAACTTTTGAACATCGTTCCTCTCATCTGCAAATTGCAGGGTTTGTAGATGAGCTCTAAGTGTTCTTCCAACTCTTAATCTCTGATACTAGTGGGGTCTTCTGACAGTGATCAAGTTAAAGATGGAGATTGACTCAGGCAGGTCTGATGCTTCTAGCTCAAGATTGCAATAGGAAGTAGATTTAGGATTTCATTGATATAGGGAGCTTTCACATAAAGAAAATCCACTTATCACTGCCAGTCAACATTTTCTCTACAATACATAGATAGATGTTAATATATAAATATATACATATTTCTATATATTTCTACTGTTGTCCAAGAGTTTCAGTTGTATCTGATTCTTCGTGAACTTATTTGAGGTTTTCTTGGCAAAAATACTGAAGTGATTGCCATTTCCTTCTCAAGATCATTTTACAGATGAGGAAACTAAAGCAATAAGTGATTTACCAAAAATCAGAAAATAAGATCTGAGGCTGGTTATGAACTCAGGAAGACTCATCTTCCTGATTCCCAGACTAATTGCACCTCTCTCTCTCTGTCTCTCTCTCTCTCTGTCTGTCTGTCTCTCAACACCCTTGTCTCTCTTTGTGTGTGTATGTGTATATCTAAACATCCATACATGTATTATATGTAAAATTATATTTTGTAGTATATGAATATCAATAAATTATATCATAAATGAAAGTAAAATACAGAAATGTAAAATACATGGGTAATATGTCAATGAATTTATTTTATGTGATATATAAATATATTTATGCTAAAGATGCATAAACATTTTACACAATATGAAATATAAATACAAAATTAAAAAGCACATAGCATATAAATATAGCATGTATAATAAATTATGTTAAAGAATTTGTTCCAGATCTCAGATAATAATGATCGTATGCTAGATCACACAACTAGAATATACCAGGTGAGTGATAAGCTGTCTCCCATATAATAGCTACAAAAGGAGCTCTGCTTAGCCATAACTACTCAAGTCTCTAGTTCAGCTTCTCTTTGCAGGGAAAACAAAAGAAACAAAAAATAAGCAGACCTACCTACATGGAAAGCATTACTCTTACCTCAGAGTCAATAGAAAGTGGATTATCACAGAGATAGAGAGAGAGAGCATCAAATTCTGTGCTAAGTACTGGCAATACAAATCCAAACAAACACAATAGTCCTACCTTCAAGAAGCATACATACTAATAGGGAAGACAATTATGTGTGTATACATGTATAAATATATACATACACACATAATATACACATACACATAAACATTTACATATGTGTTTGTATACCTGAAAAAAGGAGAAGGGAAGGGTACTCACTGGAAGCAATTCAGCAAGTGAAGGGAGGAGTCTAGAGATGGTTGAGGGGAAAGTAAAATGAAACATGTCTAGGATGTTTCTAAAACTGGTGGCCCTGGAAAGAGAGTCACTAATGAGGAAAAGAAGTATCAAGGGCAAAAGTTTTCAAGGAAGGCAATTCAGCCATCATAAAGAAGATGGAATCCAGAGAGCATTAAAGGTGACTTGAACTATTGACAAATTTTCAGTCTTTTACAAAAGTAATTAAATTCTATTCGAACTGACGATTTGTTAACTTTTTTTTTCTTAATTTTCAAAAGAGGGGTCATTTTGGATGAGTTTCATTGATATAGACTTCCAGAAGCAGCCATGATTTAAGATATCCAGCTCAGTGTTATGGGTTCAGTCCTTTCCTTCAACATCTTCAAAGGAAATTAAACAAAATTATTCAGGTAAATACTGAAGGAACATGATGGTTTGTCCCATCATAACACCCCTCTCTCTCTCCCTCACAGGTAATACAAGAGAAAAAAAAAAGCAAAGGAGCCATCAGAATTCAGGGCTTGTTTGATGACAAATATATCTGTTTAAAATAAATTGATCAACTTCCTTTTCCTTGCCTTACTCCCAAAATTTGTTTCTGCCAGTGTTTGGTTATTAAAGATTAAAAGACTAAAAAGCCAATCACTCAATTCAGCAACAAAAATTGTCATCATTTAATGTCACTATTTCCAGGAACTCAAACAAAACCAGAATTTGTTTCTCCATGTATACCTAGTAAATATAGTTGTACCTAAAAAAGGAATTTTTAGTTTCTACTATGAACATAATTATAATGTTTGCAAGGTGAGTTAGTGTTCCCCTCCCCATTGGGCATTTATAGAAGTGTGTGGACTGGTCACTTGGAACAGGCAAGAATTGGTGGTTTGCAGTCTGCATCATTGTAAGAAATATACATGTCGGTGAAATAAAAAATCCATTACAATTTTGGAGTTCCAAGGTCATGATTTTAGAGCTGGAAGGAATCTTTAAAGTCATCTATTTCAACTCCTCTCATTTTAAATATTAAGAAAATGAACCCTGCCAGAGGTTATGGAAGTGAACAGCAGAGCTCTGATTTAAAAACAAATCTTGTAAGTCTTCAGGCTACCTCCCATATTGTGATTCTGTGGAGCTTTCTGAGGAAAGAAAGAGAAAGAGACAGTCAGACAGACAGAGGCAGAGAGACTAGAAGGTTTTAGGTCCCATTTCTTTTATGTAGGATTGAATAGCAGCTATACCTATAGAATTAACTAGTTAACTATACCTTCCCTCTAAGTCCACACAGCCTTAGCTTTGCTGCTTCCCTGTGAAAACTCTCTGCATTTAATTAGGAGACATTGTTTTAGAAGTGTGAATGGTACATAGTACCTTGATGGTTGGGAACGTGTAATTGTCCATAATTTCATCAAGGAACTCATTCAAATACTTTGATATTCCCCTATACCATGACCAACATTGCTTTCTTGAGAAAGAAGCAGTGTTTGTGAGGGACCCACATAGGCACTGGAAAAACTGAAGTTACTATTTCAACCTTGTTAGCATCTTAATAGTCTGGTATATGCTAGGATTAGATAAGTAATATTTTATCATAATCTTTTGTTGTTCCATATTTCTTGATAGTTACAGCCCCCTTACTCTATCCTATTACTCTCAGTAATAACCTCAGAAACCCTCAGTTCATCTCCTCTTCACCTATTTCCTAGGATGTTACCCCTGCACTCTTCTTCCTTTTATATCTCAAACAACTGGTGAATCTATCCAGCTCTACAATATCCCTATAGTCTTTAATCTCTTGTCCTATTGCAAAACATATCTTGTTTAGCCCAACCCTGGATTATTTCCAGCATCTATCTCCTTCACTCTTATTCACCTACTGCTAAATAATGTTGGAGAAAATCATTATATCATGAAGATTGGGTCCACTATAAATATATGTTATTGCAAAGGTGGAGTTCAAATGACTCCATTTTATTTATTCTTAATACATTCATCAAGTGAAAACTCATCTCTGATTGTTCACTATGTATGAGCAAAGTCTGGATACATACCTAGATGTAATGGGAAGTATATGCAGATTGGAGGAAGGATTTGAACATAACCTCTGGGTTGAACTAGTTGGTACCTTGGAATCATGGATTCAAGCAAGTAGCAAGCCAAAAGAGAATATTCTCGACAAATGTTTGAGAAGAAACTTTTGGGGCTGGGGAGAGGAAAGCACTTAATTTTAGCCTCAATTCTGTCCTTCTTTCCACCTTGGGTGGAGGAAGACCTTTGAAGTATCAAGAGGATTTTGGACTTCCCTTCTTCCTATTGTACTAGTAGCATGCAGAGAACAGATGATGATAAACTATATATTCATTGGGAGTCAAAGATAGACCGGACACAGATTCAAGGCTTGACAAAGAATCACCCAGCTCTCTCTCCTATCTTCTGTCTCTTCTGATATACCAACTCCTTCCCACCTGCCTACAAATTCAATTTATCCTATCCCTATAAAATTCTCATTTGATCCTACTATCCACACTGGTCATTATTCTACATCTTTTCACCTCTCCTCAGCTAAACAGCTTGAGAAAACCATCAGTACTCTATATCACCACTTCTTTTTTCATTCTCACCCTAACCCTCTAGAATCTAGTTTCAAACTCAACATTCCACTGAAATTACCCTCTACAAAGTTACTGATGATCTCTTAATTGTTAAATCCAATGGCCTCCAAACCTTGTGGGTGGTTTCCCTATTCAAGTCTCTTCCCCACTCTAGTCCATCCTCTATTCAACTGATCTTCCTAAAGAAATTCCTTACTTAATAAACTCCTGTGGTTCCCTACTTCCAATAGAATCTCCTTTTTGGTTTCTAAAGCCAATTGCAACAAGACCCCTTCCTACCTTATCATTGTTCTTAAACTTTATCCCCCTCCACATTTTCCTTATTTTTCCTCTTACATGCAACACTACCTTCTTTCTCCCTGCCTGAAATGTTTGTTCTTCTTCCTCACCTCTGCCTAAGCTTCCTAGCTTTCTTCAGAACTCAGCTGAAATCAGTATTTTGAAGGAGATCTTTCGCAGAACCCACAGGGTTTAAAGCCTTCTCTTTCAAGATTGCCTTCCATCTTTTCTCTATATATCTTACATGTAGATACATTTTGGACACCCCATTTGCCTGTGAACTGCTTGAGAAAAGGCACTGTTTTTGTCTTTATTTGTAGCTTTAGCACGTAACCTAATGCTAAGCACATAATAAATAGTAAATATATGCTTTCTTTTTGACAAGGTGCCCATTTTTCTATACAATTTTCCTCTTTTTCTCCTTTTCCACTGTTTCTACTCCAGTCCAAACTTTCATTAACTCATACTAGCAATTACTCTCTTGCTAAGTGTCCTGCCCCAACTCTCTCCAGTGTTTCAATATTTCATACAGTTTACTGGCAGATTCATCTTTCTTAAATACTGTTTTCATCAGGGCATTCCCTTACTTAAGAAACTTAAAATAGTTCACTCTGACATTGCATTGCATTACATCTAAATTATTCTCCCTAACTTCAAAACCTTTTATGGTGTGATCTATAAAAATCTTGTTAAATAATTCTCTCTAATATGAATTCTTCTCTTTCAACAGGTTAATATCTTTCCTGTTCCTCACATGCTGTTTGCTTCTTCTTTCCTCTATGCCTTCAAGTCATTCTATTCCCTGCCCTCATGCTTTACTTTTAACTACATATTACCTATCCCTAAAGACCCCAAATCCTTCCTTTGCTATGAAATTCCCCTGATGAGGCCATTCTGTATAAATACTACCCTTCTCTAATATTTCTTGTGTTTTGCAAAATAAAATAATCTTATTTTTATAACTTAATATCATTCTAATTTTAATTGTGCTACCTAATGTTGTGCTTTATGATATTGTGATTTGTGAGTTTGTAGCACAATTGACAGAATTGTCTAGAGTCAGGAAGAGCTGAATTCAAATTTGGCATCAGATACTGGCTGTGTGGCCCTAAGCAAATCAATTAACATCTGCAAAATGAGCTAGAGAAGGAAATGGCAAACCACTCTAGTATTTTTGCCAAGAAAACCCAAACAGGGTCATGAAGAGTCAGACATGACTGAAAAGCAACTGAACAGCAACAACATTATTGTTGAATGTGGTCTTCATCATGAGTTTCTGTTTCATCTTTTCAGTAAAAATTAAAGCAGACCAGGAATAGAGACTAAATTTATGATTTTTTTTTGGTATATAGAACTCCTGAGAGAAGAAACTACGATCAATGAAGGCTGGCACCTTACAGTCTTAGAGCAAGTACTGAGAGGTTGATTTGGCCAAGGTCAGTCACATAACTAGTACATAGCAGATGCCAGTACTTGAACTTAGATCATCCTGACTCTTTGAGACTGTTTTTCTATTCATTATAATATTACGGATACCCAGAGTTATATTTTTTAAACGAGTTTTGGTATCTGATTGTGTAATGGAATACTTTTGTGCCATAAGAAATGATAAACAAGATGATCACAAAAACACCTGGAAAGACTTCTATGAACTGATGCAAAGTGAAGTGAGCAGAACCAGGAGAATGTTGTATATAGTAACATCAATATTGTATGATGATCAACTATGAATGACTTAACTATTACCGACAAGGCAACGATCCAGGACAACTGCAAGGCACTCATGATGCAAAGAATATCCACCACCATAGAAGGAACAGACAGATTCTAAATGCAGATTGAAACATACCCATTCTTCACTTTGTTTCCTCAATGAATTTTTTTCTAGTATAAGCAATGTGTCTCTTTTTTCATACTATGAAGAACAGGAAAATATGTTATATAATAAAAATGTAACCAATATAATGTAATATTACCTGCCTTCTTGAGAAGGGAAGAGGATGAGGAGGGGAAATATGAGATAGAGATTTTTTTTAATATAGCTAATGTGAGAATTTTTTTCCTCTTGGATAAGCTTTTTTATTTTATTTATTATAAATTCATAACAAAACATATATTATTGTGTTATATATATATATTATATTACATATAAAATAATCATAGATAACTGAGCTTTAAAAAAATAACTTCTTGGCAGTTTTTGAGGGAGAACAGTCCAGAAGTTGGAGAATAAAAGGAAAAGACTTACTGGAGAAGATGACGCTTTACCTGAGTCTTGAAGAAAGCTAGAGGTTTTAAGGGGCACAGCTGAGGAGGTAGTACATTTTTGACCCTGGGGGACAGTCAAATACAAAGGCATGGAGATGGGAGGTTAAGTGCTGTAGATAGATAGCAGCAAGAAGGTCAGGTTAGCTGGACTGTAACACGCATGAAAAGGAATGCTTTCTAACTTAATAAAGCTAGAAAGATCGTTTTCAACCAGGTTTTGGGGGAAAAATGAATGCTAAATGAAGGAGTATGATTTGCAAAGCATTTGGAAATTGTCATGTAGACACACAGCTTTAGAGGGGAGGGTGATAAGGCTTTACTCCAGGGTGTCAAAATTCAGAGGGTCTGCTTCCACCCTCAGCATTTCCCTGGTTGCTTGCCAATTATGTCCCCTTTCCCCCCACATCTGTGGCAAAAATATTACTACTCCTTTACCCAGGATGAACTGAAGTTGATAATTGCAGCCATACCTTCTCCCCCACTGGCACACCTCCCTTAGTACCCTCCTTTCTAGGGTTAGGCCAGTTTTATAAGTCTCTCCTCCAAAACCCATTATTTTCCAGTCTCTCTCCAATTGAGGGCATAGGAAGAGGTAGAAAATATTTCTAATTAGGGTTCTATATAGGTACAGCCTTTAATCTTGGTTTGCATATCAGCAAGCACAAGATCATAAATGTGTACATGTTTATCAAATATAATGTAATGCTACTGCAAAAAAAAATGACAGCAAAGAGAAGAAGGCTCCTAGGTCTGGCTGCCTAATTTGGCACAGTTTTGCATTCTGTTGTCCCCAACATGACTTTTCCTCACTGATGCCAAAAGGATTATAATGCTTCCCAGAGCAGCCTCCCCTTTACTTTCTCATCGACCTTTCTCAGATTACAAGTACTTTTGGCTCATAGCTAATTCACAGGTATGTGCGTTGCTGCTGGGCATGTTATTTTAAAACATTTTGCATTTTCATATCACTTTATTTTTGTGATTCTCTCTATAATCATCAAAAAGTAGAATGTTTTTGCTCTATTTTGTGTCAACACATTCTCTAGAGCATTAAGGATCATAAGCATTGGGCCTGGAAAAGATTCATTTCATTATGACCATTCCGCTGCTAAATAGGATGATGGGCTCTGCTCTTAAGTGGCCTATAGCATGTACAGGGCAACATTTATGTGTGGGCTACAAGTTAAATGAAAGCCACGTTGTCAGAAGAAGAGAAATTCACCATCATAAGTGTTTTCCATACTTTTGCTGCCCTGTTTTGCATTACATTTTTTTCAAGCTAAATCAATCATTTCATGCCTCTAATTTTGAGTCATTCTCTCTGTTCAGCATGCTAACTCCCTTAGAGTATGCGGACGTTAGCATGAGTAAAGGTGTTCTATTTCTATTTAATGAACACAGAGGAGGTTTTTGCATTCCCAAATGGGTAGGTCAACTGACCTCTCAGTATCAATAAATAACAGAAAGATTTTGATGTTTGACTACAAACAATGTCAGCCAGCTGCCCACACTTTTTGTTTATTTCATGTTTTGTTTTCAAACTTAGAGACAAATGATAGCTCACATTCTCATGAAATTTCTCATGTGAACTCTTTGAAAGTCATTTACTGCCTTGTACATCCAGGGTGCTTAATAGATTTTGGAAAAGGGGAGGAGAGAGAACTTAAGGGGTGGGGGAGCAAGAAAAGGGAAAGAATGGGAATGGGATGCCAGAGGAGGGAAGGAGAACAAAGAGAAAGAAAGAGAAGGGTTTTCTCTTTGAAGGTTTATCCTCATAGAGGTTTGGGCAGGTTGGGATGGTTGTGGTGGAATCTTTTATTACAATGAAGTCCATGGCAAAGAGGATCAGTTTTCCTTTCTCTCTGGCTGAGCTCAGAACTTTATGCCAATAGTTTCCAAACATTTTAATCAATCACCCCATCAACTAAAAAATAAGCATTTACCCTCAATATATGTATGTATAATTATTTGTAAATTATATCTACCACTAGCTTAAAAAGCACATATATTTCATATATGAGAATGTATTTATAAATTATATATAATACTACTCTATTGATATATGCATATTATGCAGGTACTAAGTGAATTTAAAATCATAAGATAAAATGAAATAAATATCTTCAAATATTTTCAAATTATATTTATTAATGTTACAAAACCCTCACATTTTTGCCTAAGCCAAGGAACTTGGGAAGTATGCTTTTCTGCTATGATGGGGGCAGGAGGAGAGAGGACATGGGTTAGGGGGAACAGTTGGGAGTTGGACCTAGCAGAAAATGACTATTTGTCTGTCTGTTTGCCTGTTGGTACAACATTAGACCTGGGAGAAAGGGAAAACAAGGGCAGGAAATGAATATCTGTCTTCCTTCCTGCCTCCTATCCTGCCTCTTTGGGGAACAGGCAGCATGTCCAGTGCAAGGGAAGGAGAGTACCAGATTCTAGCACTGGCTACAAGTATGCTGCACAGCTCTGCTGCTCTCCTAATTTCTAATATTTTCTTCACATACCCAAATGGATCAAGTTGCACACCACCTGGTCTAGGCATACCCCATGTTGGAGACCATGGCTTTACACATGATGAACCTCAAAGTGCTCCTGGGGACCATTATCGTGGCATCCCCAGAATGGATAACACCATGAACAACTTGCCTCAATAAGTTTCATCTACTGGGTCATTAGGAATTAGGGTCATTCTAGTCCCATTCAAAGTGGTTTCCAATGCCCTGTTAATCCCTGGATGCTATTTCCATGTCCAATAGGTGGCCACTGAACTAGAAGGTGGAGAGAGAAGCCCATAAGAATAGGAGGATTAGAAGGAGGGGAAATTTCGTATTTTAAGCCTTAGATTGTGTCAGACTTAAGCAGGTCAGAATGACTTTTGACTTCATAATTACTCTAGGATTGTAATATGATAGGAGGAAAGTATATAATATCCCAAAATATTTTTAAAATATTTTCCATCTTGACATTGGAATTTAGTTTTAATTGTTTGAAAAAATAACTCCCCAAATAACTTTATTAAGATACTGCTATCAATAGTGTACCATGCTAAATCATGAAAATTATTGCTTTGGCTTAATTCTTTCAAGAGACTTTGAAAAATATAATAATTTCCCCAAACAAACTTTAGGTATTCAAATGTAGCACTTCTTGCCAACTTTGTACTTAACAAGATTTTAGGTTTAGTCCTCAAGATTGTAATTATCATAGGTTCTGAGGGTACTCTCTGGATCCAAACTCTTAAAACTATAACTCTTGAATGCCCATCAGTGTTGTTATTGTTAACATCAATTTCAGTCACGTCTGATTCTCTGTCACCCCATTTGGCATTTCTTGGCATAGCTTATTAGAGTGATTTGCCATTTCCTTTTCCAGTTCATTTTACAGATAAAGAAACTGAGGCAAAAAGGATTAAGTGGCTTTCCCAAAGTCACACAGCTAGAAAGTGTCTGAGGCTGGATTTGAACTCAGGAAGATGAATCTTGTGACTCTAGGACTGATACTTTTTCCATTGTTCCATTAAACACAATTAGATCAAAGTGGAATACTTTTCTAAATTTCCAACTTGTTCTTTTAAACTACAACAGATTCTTCTTTGCTGACAGAGTTCATTGCCCTTGAATCTACCTCCTCCCTCAAATGTTTCCCTCTATATTTCTGCTTCTTCTAAGAAAATGTGTCAGTGACTCATACTAGGCTTGTATGTATTACTGCTGTAAGATTCCCTGGCTTTTGACAGTAGAGAAGAAAAGAGAATTCTCTCCCCATTATGTTAAAGGTTTTGGAGTCACATTCCACAAAAGTCACTCCTTCAAAAGATTCCAGGGATGGCAGGTTGAGCTTATTGAATGCTGCCAAAGGCATGGCCCAGCTTCATCCAGCCATTAGCAATTTCCCCTTCCAATTCAATTAGAGAAACTTGTGTTAAGACATCTAATGGGTTAACAGGACATAAATATGTCTCTATCCTTCTCTAGCATATCAATACCCAATTAACTCTGTATCTGATCCTTACTTTCAATAATTATGTAAACTGAGCTAAAGGAAGGGGAAAACAAATCCCCTAGCTATAGAAATTATTCTAGATTTGCTTAGCATTAGTTTGCCTCTGGCAAGAGTGGAATTCACATCTTCTTCTCTTAAGATCTCTTCATTTGTCCTGGGAGCTTTGACCTTGTATCATCTATTACTGTGACAGGAAGCTGCTCAGTTACAACAAATTGCTGGTGCTCGTATGGTTCTCTGATGTTCTGTGACCAGGATCTATTTGGGTCACCTCATTTAATGTTTATATCTGGAATAAAGGGGGAGGAAAGAAAGTTGAGAGTATGGCATCATGTCTTAATATAATATTATCATCAGACTTTTTCCACATTTCCCTTCCTAAACCCCTTTAAATTTCTCAATATTTAAGATATCTTCTCTCACTTTGTAGGAGATAAGAAAACCCAACTACCAAACAGAAGACTCCAACCAGAACTGGAGCCAGAGAAATAAACCTCATTTTTCCTTTCCTCACTTTCCATTTATATGTGAGTATACATGATTATATGAGATATTACTAATAAATTCTATAATAACACACACATACATTTATAATGTAATGTGCATATATATGCATGTATGTATATATGCACATGTATATATATGTACATGCACACATATATGACACTACTTCAAAAGTCTCCAGTATCATTTACTTTTTAGAAATCTTTGTGGTAATTTAAAAAGGATGATAACACAAACTTTTTTTTTTTTAAAGAAAAATCCTTACATCCCAAGAGTGAAGAACAAAGTTCCTACTAAAAGTAATATTGGGAGACAGGAAGATGGAGCAGACTCAGTAGGTGGATTAGCACCCAATAGTATACCCAATTTCTCTCCACAAAATTCCTCCAAGGAGATCTAGAAAATGTATCAGTCCAAATCTTTATAGAGAAATCCAGAAAAAGTCAGTGAGTCATTTGTCCAGCCAGTTGATCATAGGTCTGTGGTTACTGGGGATGGAGTCAGGGCAGAAACTCCTCATGTTCCAATACCCAGGGTAAAGCTGGGAATCAAGTCAAGTCAAGTTGCTGAACTCCTACCAAGGCAACTTCAGACCAGTTGTGCTAGAGCACAACAATGGGAATTGGGTGCCACCAAGCAGCTTCATTGGCCACTATCTGGGTCATAGAACTAGGATTACTAAGAAGGTAACATGGCCACAGGAGTGGTGTTACCAGTGAAGAAGGGCTTGAGTAATGTTCCCAGGATATCAAGAAAAGAGAAAGTTCACAAACAAGTAGCAGCAGTGTGGTTGAGATTCCAGGATCAGGGCAGGGGCTTGGTTCTATCATATAGTCCAGCCATATAGCCTATAATCCACCACTCTGAAACAACAAAACTTTCCAAATGGCTGGTGGGTAGAGTCTAACAACATTCTTCTCTTACACAGATCTAAATCCAGATCAGGAACTTATAGAACTCAGACAAAGGGAGTGGCAATTAGACTGTATCACCCTGAATCAGACCACTTTGGGTGTACTGAAAACTTGCAGGTCCTCAGTCTGTCCCTGAAATTCTGGAATAGCACAACACTCAATACTCTAAGAAAGAAGCAACAGAACTAGTCCAGACCTTCCTTCCAGATAAATGGCAGAGGCCAGTCCTAGTATTAAGTCTGAAGCCAAGAAGTAGACTGGAAGAATGAGTAAAAAATTTTTTTAATTTCCCCATAAAGTGCTATTATGGTGACAGGGATGCTGAAGACCCAAACCCGGAAAAGAATGACTCCAAAGCATCTATAAGCAAAGCATTAAAGAAAAAACAGCTTGGGGACAAACTCAACTAGAATTCCCGGAAGATATAAAGCAAGAGTTTAAAAGGATAGTTAAAAAATTAAATGAAATGGGAAAAGAAAGGAAGAAAAATAAAGGAAAGAATGGGAGGAATAAAGGGAAAGACAGAGAACAAAGAATTGTAAAGGGAATTAGCATCTTTGACATAAGGGGGCACAAAATGCTGACCAAGCAACAAACTTTCTGAAAATTTAAATGAACCAAATTGAAGTAAATGACCCCAAAATATAATAAGAAATATTATATCAGTCAAAAGGCTGATAAATAAAAGACTATATAAGCCTATGAATCATATTTCAAGAAGTCATGAAAGAAAACTTTTTAGAACCAGAAAGCAAAATGAAAATAGACTATTAGTCACCTCCAGAAAGAACTCCCAAAATGACAATTCCCAGGAATATCATAGCCAAAATCCAGAACTTCCATGTCAAAGAAAATATATCTCAAACAGACAGATAGAAAGTTCAAATATCAAGAAGCCACAGTAAGGATTATATGTGATTTAGAACCCACTACTATAAAGGAATGGAACACATATACAATATTCCAGAAGGTAAAGGATATGATCTTACAACCTACAATAACTTACTCAGTAAAACTGAGTGTAATGGCATGGGGAAAAATTTTAGAGGACTTCTAAGCATTCCTGATGAAAAAACTAGAATTGTGAAAAAATTTTGAGGTTCAAATACAGAGTGAAGAGAAACATGAAAAAGGTTAAGGTGAACAAATAATGATAAGGAATTAAGTAAGAAAAAACTGCTTATATTCAGATCTGAAGAGAAGATGATATATATGTCTCTTCTGAACCCACCTGGCTCCTTCATCAGGGATCATAGAGGGAGTCTAACTGGACATGGTCTGGGGGTGGTTCTCTTATATGTTCATATCCTTAAGAAAAGAATGAAATGAGAGGGGAAGAGAAGTATGCGAAGTGGAGGGAAGGGTAAGGAAGATAGTGATGGTCTGAAAGAAAAATAATTAAGCCTTCCTTTAATTATTTAACATACCCTCACATAGATACACAGAGCTGGGTACTGAACTACATTTCACTCAACAGAGAGATAGGAGAGAAAGGGTTGAAGGGGGAGAGAGGGAATTAGATTGACGGAGAGATTAGGTCTAAACACAAAAATTTCTAAGAATTTACAGAAAAGTTTATAGCTCTTTTCAAGGTGACAAAAATGAGAATCTGAGGAGCCCATAAATTGGGCAATGGCTGAAAAAGTTATGATATATAAGTATAATTGGATACTATTATAGTATAAAAAATGATAGAAACTATTTCAGAGAATCCTGGAAAGACCTGCCTAAGCTCATTCAGAGTGAAGTAAATAGAACCAGAATAATAGTTTTTTACAACAAATATATGGTAAAGACAAAGAACTTTGAATGAATTAGGAACTCTTATCAGCACAATGACCTGCCATGGTTCCAAAAGACTAATGATGAAACATGATGCTTTCCTCCTGATAGAAAAGTGAAAGACATGGGGTGAAAAATGAGAAATATACTTTTTTTACATGACATGTAGAAATTTGATTTTATTTAACTATACGTATTGTAAAAGGTTTTGTTTTCTTTAGTTCTCAACTGGGTAAAGGGATCTTGGAGTGAGAGTAAGAAGGTAGATTTTTGTTGACTGAAAAAATAATATATGTATATGTACATATACACACATATGTAGATTTGGTTTAAAAGAGGAATACTCACATCATGTGCATAGGTTAATGGTTTTTGAGTAGATGTTTTAATGAATGTTTCTTTTGTATATATATATATGTGTGATAAATGTTTATCAAATATATGCATATGTATATATATGTGTGTGTGTGTGTGTGTGTGTGTATTTATCTTTGGATCAGACTTTGATTTCAAGAGTGTAAAGGTTTCTGCATGAATAATTCCTTGTACCTATGCAAACTGGCACTGATTACAGTTTTAGAGTTGCCTGGGGACACTGAGGGGTTAAGTAACTTATTGAGGGTCACAGAGAAAGTATTTGTCAGAGGTGAGACTTGAACTTGGATTTTCCTAACACTGAGTCTGGCTCTCTAGCCATCTGTCCCAATGACTTTCAAACTTTTTTTTTTTCTGATGGAGAACTTGATTTCCATTTGGTGTCCAAAAAATCACTGCCTCAGAATGAGTTTATATAGCCAGGACTACAGACCTTGGTGGATCCTGCTCCACATTCCAGACTCCATATCCGAATTCAGCATGTTTTATATGGAAGTTTCTTTGATCAGGTTTGTTCTAATACCCAAAACATACACTCAGAGAAGGAGTAGCCTACTTCATCAATGAGTTGGGAGGTAAGACAATGGTTCCCAGTCTAGATATATTGAATTCCTGAGTAAAATTTTACCCTTGCCTTTTGTCAAACAGCACTGTGTGAGGTATTCCAGTCAGACCCAGAGCTTCTCCCCAACTGCCCATCTTTAGCACTGCATGGCTCTGCATTGCTTAAGGATAAACAGGCTGGAGATGCATATGGTAACATTTCTTGTTTGAACTGGTACAGGGAGAGGTTGTTTAGCATCTGCAGGTCTCACATGGTGTCCCGGGCAGTAAAGGAATAAGTGAGGTTGCTTCAGACAGCATGGAGTCGACAGTTCTTGGATTTGCCTAAGAAATCATGGATAATTAAATTAACATGGATTTAATGCAAAGCATTAGAAAAGAGGCATTAGAACAGGAGACCCATCTCAATCCAGGATAGCCAAATTTACCTTTATTCAAGGAGGCAACAAAAGCCATAAGAGGAAGAATAACCAGATTAAAAATAATAAAACATCAAAACAGCTTATATTTATATACTTCTTTTCCAACAATAGGATCACAAAACATTTAAGAGAAGACTTATGGGAAAACCTGTTTGCAAAGGGAACAATACCTTATGATCAGTTAGGATATACTTTAAGGTTAAAGGGTAATCCAAAAGACTAAAGATAAAGTGAATCGGGGGTACTGAGGGGAGGGAAAACAGAATCTTGTTTCAGGTTTTCCAGCCCCACCCCCCTGTATTTTCATACCTGAAAATCAGAAGGACTGGTTTCAAAACAGCTCATAATTTCCATGTAGTTATAAAGGAGTCAACTATTAAAAGGGAACTGACTTGTTGAACCAAATCAACTTGGCAAGGTGGAATTCAACCCCCTGCATGCTTGAATAGTTTGGGCAATGCACACCTTCTTTTCTCTCCCATCTCCAGGGCTGCCCGGTGCCCTGAGTTAATTCATGATATTCAGCACACCACTATATGCCTCTCACTAGGTAGCTTTCATACAAATGAGCTGAGATTCAAACTGTGGTTATGAGATTAAACTTGTTTTGTTTTAACTTTGAAAGATTTTTAGAGCACAGATGTTGGCTCCAGCTGTTATTGTCAGTAATCTACAGGCAAAAATGGTCCTAAGTAGGTGGTGTCCTTACTTGATGGCATCACAGTGTGTCCCAAGACTCATGCACAGACAATCCTACATAAAAAGTGTCTTATGAATGGGAATTCTCTTGGAGCGGGAGGGAATTTTATTTTTTAAAGGATAGAAAGACTGTCATAAAATTGTCACTATCACAGAATAAAATTAGAGCTACAAGAATGTTTGAATTTGTCATTGACCCCTTGCAATTTAGACTTTCAAATAGTATTAAAGAATTCCATGGTAATTTACCAAATTCTAGGTTGGACAACTGACTCTCTGCATCCCTTTGGGCAAGTCATGGAGTTTCCTCATCTGTAACTAGAGACTTCCAATAAATGTTCTCCAAGGACAAAGTGTGGGACTAAAAATACCGAGGAAAGGCAACAGCTTGACTACAGGGGTGGAGGGGATATGACTGAGGAGAGACTCTAAATGAACACCCTAATGCAAATACCGACAACATGGAAATGGGTTCGGATCAAGGACACATGTGATACACAGTGGAATCCCTCGTTGGCTATGGGAGGGGTGTTGGGAGTGGGGGAGGAAAAGAAAATGATCTTTGTTTCCAATGAATAATGTTTGAAAATGACCAAATAAAGTAATGTTTAAAAGTAAAAAAATATATAAAATATAAAACAAACTCATACCAGAAATTAAAAAAAAAATAATAAAAATGTGATTCTGAAAAAAAAATAAATGTTCTCTAAGTGTCCTTTCAAATTGAATATTCTATAATTCTATGATGCTTGAATATTCCTTGTAATTTTTGGTTTATCATATCTTACAACCTTCCATAATCCCTTTATTATCTTGCTAAGTGCAACTACTATTAAGAGTTAAAACTCTTCCTGTCAAATCTGGCCTCAGACACTTCCTAGCTATTTGATTGTGGCCAAGTCACTTAACCCTCATTGCCTAGCTCTTACCACTCTTTTGCCTTAGAACCAATAGACAGAATTGATTCCAAGATAGAAGGTAAGGGTTTACAAAAAGAACTTCTACCTATAATCTTCATAGTTACAAATATTTGAAATCAATAGGAAAGGAAAAAACAATTAAAATGGCAGTGTTCAAAATAAAGAAGAGAGGAGGTACAAACTGGACCCAGTGTGAATTTATGCTATTTAATCTCAAATAGGACCTCACTGTTACATGACAGTCTTTTATTCTTTTCAAACTGATTATCACATACCCTTCAGGTTACTATTCAGGGTAAGAGTGGAAACTAATGCAATATAGAATAAGGAGCAGTGGATTGAAAGTGGCCCTGCGCAGTCCAGCCAGAAGAGGCTGGGCACATGACTCAGTACAGGCAACAGTAGGAAGAACTAAGTCCAACAAGGTCCAGCCTCAGCAGAATTGGGCTGTACCCAACTCCAACCAGTTGAACTGAACATCTGCAAATCTCTACAACCAAGCTGCCTCTCTAGAGTGCTCAATCTGAGACCCAGACAATTCAGTCAGACCCAGCCACAGTACAAGCACAGGGTGGTACTCCTTCCACCCTAGGAACAGAGCTGAGCTTTAGCATATAGACAAAATCAAAGGGAAAAGTAACTCCAAAATGAGCAAAAGAGAAAAATACTGATACAAGAAAAATATTTCAATAAGAAAGATAATGAAAATATAAATTCACAAGAAGATAGCATCACAAAAATGAAACATGTGAAGCCTCAAAAAAGAAAATGTGAAAGAATTTCAAGACTAAAATGAACCCCTGGAAGAGCTCCAAAAAAAAGAAAAGAAATTCAAATAAGAAACCTAGAATAAAAATTAGAAAATAAAATGATAGAAAAAATCAATAGCTTAGAACAAAAACTTATTGAAGAAAAGAGTTCTCTAAAAAGGAAATACCATGCCTCAAACAAGAAAATAATTCTCTAAGAAAGGAAGTCTAAAGCCTCAAAGAAGAAAATGGTTTCCTAAAAATTAGAATTGGAAAATGGAAGCTAATGACACTGTCTTCTAATTCTGTGCAACCTCTTCCAACTTCCACCTCGTGTTGCCTGGAATGCTTTCCCACTTCATCTCTAATCTCTGGGTTCCTTTAAGTCCCCTCCAAATATCCACCTTATATAAGAATCCTTTCTTGTCCTCAATAGTTTCTTTACTCTTTCAATGATCTTCACTCTATTCTGTATATATCTTGTTTACACATAATTTTCATGTTGTCTCCATTAGACTGTGAACATCTTGAGATTAGGAATGGATATTTTTGTTCTTTCTTTGTATTTTCAGTGTTCAGTATGGTGTCTGGCCCAAAGAAGGTACTTGATAAATGTTTGCTGACTTGGCATGACACCCAGTTGCTATCATTCTCTCTTTCAAATAATCATGTATAGACTTACCTGCTTACATGGCCAATCAGTTATCAAGTGTTGTTATTCTTTGTATGTAACTTCTATCTTACCTATGTCTTTTTTGTTTTCATTTCACAAGCATCCTAATTCAGATCCCTTGGGGTATCACATAACCCTCCAGTTGGTTTCCAGACATCCAATTTATCCTCTCTCCAATTCATCCTCCACAGAATTGCTAACTTGATTTTCCTAAAGCAGAGCACTGACCATGTTGATACTCTAATCAATAAATTGTACTGGCTTCCTTTTGATTGTGTGGCATTTAAAACCCTTCAAAATCTAGCCTCAGTTTCCATTTTTAGGCAGATTACATACTTTTCCATCTCTGTGTTCTCAGTGTTCTAGCCAAACTAAACTACTGAACAATCCATATCTGGGTATTCCATCTACCATCCTCATATCTTTGTGCAGGGTAAATTGTTCTTTCTCTTTGCCTCTCATTCATAGAAACCTTGGATTCATTCAAAGTTCCTTCCATGTATCAGCTCCCACAAGATTCTTGATTCCTTCATTTATTAGTGCCTCCTCCATAAAATTACCAGGCAGGTAGATGGTGTAGTGGATAGAGTGCTGGTCTAGAGTCAGGAAGACTCATCTTTCTGAGTTCAAATCTGACCTCAAACACACAGCTAGTTTCTTCATCTGTAAAATGAACTGTAAAAGGAAATGGCAGACCAAGATATTGTGAGGTCCTTATACCCAACTGCCCATATAGGAGAGTTCCTCAAAAGGAACTTGGTTTTGGCATCAGGAAGTTTTTAATCTTCTGTCTTCTTTTTCATAAAATAACCTGTTTGTCATATCTTAAAGCAAAGTAGTATCCCATTACAATTGTATGCCACATCTTGCTTAGCCATGCCTTCTCTAACTGGGAGAGGGGAGAGAGGGAGGGAGTGACCTCAGTATTTTATTTAACAAATAAAACAAATATTGTTTAATGTAAAGAGAAGAGTAGGTTGTATGGAAGAGATAGTAGAGGTAAGGTGACCTGAGAAGACTATTGCAATAACATGAGTCAATGATGACATAGGCCTGAATTTATGTGGTGTCATTAGTGACAGAAAGAAAAATATGCTTGAGAAATGATATTCAAAGAGGGAATCAACATAAACTAAAACTGATTACATATGAAAAAGAAGACAGAAGATTAAAACATAGTCTTAGTGGGAAATCAGATAAAGGGGTAAGGTCACAGACAGAAACAGTGAAATCTAAAGAAGGTTTATGGGGAAAGATAATAAGCTTCTTTTTGGACATATTCAATTTGAAGTAGTACCTTCCACTGAAAATCCTTTAAGGAACCTTCCTATATGATCAATTGGAGCTCTACTTTATTAGGAAGTTTCTCCTCATATTAATCTGAAATCTTACTTCCTGTATTTTCTGTCCATTGATAATTGTTCTTCTATAGTTCAATTCAAATAGAATAAGTATGGGGTGGCTGGAGAAGAATAGCACCTCAGGTAAAGAGTTTCCTGAGCCCTTTTCAGGGTTGTTCATCTACTTTTGGTGTTGATCTTTCACTCAACACTCACCTGTGATTTCAAAAACTTGTATCATGCCCAATAAAACCACTCACCAGAATGTCTAAACCAGGTTGAGTGTACCCAATAGGCTTCAAGCCTGTCCACTCTACACATATGAAGACATACCATTGTGGAATGGGTAGATGAGAACAATTTGTTCCCCTGGGCATGTAGACAACTGAAGCAGGAATTGTAGAGTACTTGTGTTTTGCCACTGGAGTTTGATTACTATGGGAGAGAGTGACATAAATGACTGTGCATCTCTGCCTCATTTAAATCCAATATGAGTCTCAAGCCAAGATATCACCCCTTAATGTCATTGGCCCTCTTCAAAAATGAAGGATGAACTATAACAACATTTTAAACAAGTCTATTACTGATTAGTCAGACATTGGGCTAGGTCAAAACTCTCCCTGTCCTCAAAGAACTTATATTCTACTGGAGATGGTGGTGGTGTCTATCAAGATGCTGACAAATAAAAACAAAATGTATACAAAATCATTTCCTGGAGGGGACACTAAGTTGACAGTTGGAAGTATGGTTCTAAACTAAGAAGAAAAGTCACAACTAAAAATACACAAGGTAGAGAGTCAGCTACACGGAGTAAATAGCTGAAGTCATGAGAATAAATGAGATTCCCAAGGAAAATAGTTTCTAGAAATAATAGAAGATATTAAAGGGCAGATAATTTGGGTTTGGCAAGATGATGAGAACCTAGAAAAGGTTATAGAGAGGAGGTAATTTGAGAAGTAAGAGAACCAAAGGAGTGTAGTAACCTTGAAGCTAATGAAGATGAAAATATTCAATAAGAATAATGGTCAGTGCATTCTGGATGGCAATTTGGAATGATGCCCAAAGACCTTTAAAAGACTGCCTGCCCTTTGATCCAGCCATAGCACTGTTGGGTTTATACCCCAAAGAGATCATAAGGAAAAAGACTTGTACAAGAATATTCATAGCTGTGCTCTTTGTAGTGGCAAAAAATTGGAAAATGAAGGGATGCCCTTCAATTAGGGAATGGCTGAACAATTTGTGGTATCCGTTGGTGATGGAATACTATTGTGCTCAAAGGAATAATAAACTGGAGGAATTCCATGAGAATTGGAATGACCTCCAGGAATTGATGCAGAGTGAGAGGAACAGAACCAGGAAAACATTGTACACAGAGACTGATACACTGTGGTACAGTCTAACATAATGAACTTCTCTACTAGCAGCAATGCAGTGATTCAGGACACTTCTGAGGGACTTATGCGAAAGAACGCTATCCACATCCAGAAAAAGAACTGTGGGAGCAGAAACACAGAAGTAAAGCATATGATTTATCACATGGATTGATGAGGATATGATTGGGGAGGTAGCCCTTAAATGATACATGTAAAAAAACCAGTGGAATTGCACATTGCCTATGGGTGGGGGGAGGAGGGGAGGGAAAGAACATGAATCATGTAACAATGGAAAAATATTCCAAATTAGTTAATTAAATTAAAATTGTCAATTAAAATAATTAAAGATAAATTAAAAAAGAATGCGGGCCAGTGGTGTCCAAAGCAAAAACAGAGAGGCCAAAGAATATAAAGATTTTAAAAGGCACCAGATTTAAAATCAGATGGCTACTTAGGTAGAATGATTATATAGAATGGAAATTAAAGAATAATTTCAAGAAATTGAGGAGAGAACAATGAAAAAGTGGAAGTGATAGAGGTAGAAAACTTTTTCAAGGAGCTTAGAAATTAGAATGGTATGGTAGCTTGATATGGTAGAAAGTGAAAAAGATAGACTTTCCTAGCAAAATCTGAGCATGTTTTAGGCAGATGGGAAAGAGTCAGTGGTGAGGGAGAGATTGATGATGCATGAGAGAAAGGTAATGACTTCTGGAGCAGGTAGGAGGGAATGAGATCAAGGGCACAGGTAGAGGAATTAACCTTAAAGAGAATTAATGAGAACTTGCATTTATATTGAACCTTAAGGTTTATGAAATGCTTTTTCATATGAAATCTATTTAATGAAAATTTCAAATATTACCCTTCCATTTTGCAGATGAGGAACCAGAGAAACAGAGAGGAAGGAAACAAGCATTTATTAAGTACCTACTATTGTCCAAGATAGCTAAGATGCACAGTGGATAAAGTGTCAGGCCTGGAGTCAGGAAAACTTGAGTTTAAATCTTAAGACACTAGCTGTGTGACCCTAAGCCAGTCGCTTAACCTGATTTGCCTCAGTTTCTTCTTCTGTAAGATGAGCTGAGCAAGAGAAATAAATGTTAAAGCACTCTAGTACGTTTGCCTAGAAAGCCCCAAATGGGATCACAAAGAGTCAGACATTACTGAAACAACTGAATGACAATGTTCCAGGTATTCTGTAAGCACTTTACAAATATTATTTCATTTGATACTCATAATAGCTCTGTAAATAAGTGCCATTTTACCCCCATTTTACTTACAGTTGAAGAGACAGAGATGAAGTGACATGCAAACAGCAAGTGTGTAAGGCGATTTGAACTCAGGTCCTTCTGACTTCAGTCCCAGTACTTTATCCACTATAACACCTACTTGCCTCAATGGTTAAGTGCCTATGACCAAAGAAAAACATCTAATATGTAGGATTCAAGATCTGAATGCAGATCTCTCCTGACTCCTAATCCAATACTTCTCTCTTTTTACCTTACTACCTGTTCTTCCAGCAATTAGGCCAATGCTTGGCCCATTCTAGGCACTTTTAATAAATGCTTGATGTTGACTCAGTGTCTATAGACAAGTCAGAGAGAGAAGATAATGATATTGAGAAGGTCTCAGGAATAGAAAATAACAATGAAAGGAGTTCATGCTGGTGGTCCCAATTTTCTTAGTATATACCAGGTATACTCCTAGTCTGCAAATATGGAGTAAATTGGCCTTGAGAGGGGGAAAGAAAAGATTTGGAAAAAGGATTGTGAAAAATAATAAGTTAATTGTTATTAATTATTATTAATATTATAATTCAATAATATTATTATGTTCATATATGTATTTAAATAATATTAATAAAATCAATTTAATCTCATCTTCCTGAGTTAAAATCTGGCCTCAAATACTTACTAGTTGTGTGACCCAGGGAACATCACTTTACCCTGCTTACTTCGGTTTTCTATAGAATGAACAGGAGAAGGATATGGCAAACCATTCAAGTATCTTTGCCAAGAAAATCCTAAATGAGATCAAAAAGAGTAGGGCATGACTAACCAATAATAACCAAGACCAAGAAGGATTATCAAGTAGCCTCAAGAACTTAGAAAGATTATGTACCATGGGTTTTTAGTGGGTGAAATCAGATCTATTTTCTTACTCCCAGCAGTGGTATCCCTGAAGATGGGGGGGGGGTGATGTATGCAGGGCTTACAAAAGGCTGAAAATCTGTAGGCCAGGACATCAAAAGCTGAAAATGACAAGGAACAGGTAGGATGAGATATTTATTGGAACATCCATATGCCATACTACCAGGTCAGCGCTGGTAAGGAGGTAAATGCAACCAAAGTAGGGTATATGAACAGGAATAGTAGGGAAAATCTAAGGATTAGAGGTCAAGAGAAGAGTAAAAAGTAGATTTGCTATGAGGACTCACTGATTTTGCCCAAATCATATACATCATTAATCTCAATTGCCTAGATATTGTGATATTTTAGACCTCCATCAATTTTATGTCCTCTAAGAAAGTTGACATACACATGGAAGACAAAGTCTTGGAATCCTTCAAGAGTCTGTCAGAGAATAAAAGCTACCTTAATGAAATATATAGGGAGTTCCTACCTTATCAATAGGAATATTGCATTGATCCAGTGGCCTCCTATACTGTCCCAGATGTTGTGTTTGGTAGCCTGGACAACATGTTCTTCTCTAAAGCCCTCTGGTACAAGGAATCTTTTGTCTATTCCCAGTCTTTTGTTCCATGCCTTGCCATATTTTGCCCCCTGCCACCACTGCCACCATGACCATTATCCAATTCTCCTTCCCTTCTGTAACAGATGAAAGGATATGATATTGTGGTCATAGAATTTCAAAATCCTGGGTTTGGTTCTAAAAGTTGGCATAATTCTGGGAGACTGAAAGTTCTGAATAATGACAATATCAGTGTATGGCTTAAAATGGGAGTTGGAAATGAGGTAATTGGAACTATGGAATTTGAAGAACTGAGAAAAATTTCTAGAAGATTCATCAGTATGACTATTGAAGTTCCTAAAGATCATGTCAGGGGAAGGATTAGAGGGGAAGATCACTACTTAAATATTGAATTCAATGAAAATACTGAGAAAATGGCCTGAAGACAAAGGAATGATGGCATACATTTTGACCCGTTTTTATGTGTCAAAGACCTCTTTAGAAATCTCAGGGAATCCTAAGAAATCCTTTTCAGACTAATGTTTTTAAATTTATAAGGAAACTATTTATATTAAAATACAGTTACCAAAATACTTTTTAAAACTAGTTTATCAGTGACAAGGTTAAGAACCCTTAGATGAGAGGAGAAAAATGGGGATAATAATGAACAAATAAAATGAATGGACTTGAAAGAAGAAAAATCACTGAGGAATAGTAGTAGGAAAATGGTCTAGCAATGAAAATAGGAAATAAGGAATATATCTACCACTCTTCCTGGCCCAGTGGTCACCATCAATTTCATGTTCTATGAAATAGCTGACACAGACATGGCAGACCAAGTCCTGAGAATTTTTAAGATGCTATTGGAAAGCATAAACTACCTTGGGTAAAATACATGGAGTGCGGTCCACCTGATCAATAAGAATATTGCATCAATTCACTGGTTACCATTAGAGAGGGCTGATGTATAAAACAATATGGCAGGGATAATATCCACTCAGCACTTTATTGCAAACCCTTCCTGTATTGTAGTCTTTAAAATCTACTATGTAACTGTTTCATGGATAAAACTCCAACCTTCATAATATACTTGCAAAGCCTGATTTGTAGGAATGATAATTATAACATTTTTGTTGTTGTTGTTGATCAGTTATTTCAGTTGTGACCAATTCTTTGTAAACTCATTTGTTGTTTAATTGGCAAAATTACTTGGAGTGATTTGTTATTTCTTTCTCCAACTCATTTTACAGATGAGGAAACTGAGGCAAATATGATTAAGTGACTTGCCCAAATCTCATAGTGAGTAACTAAGGCCAAATTTGAACTCAGATCTTCCTCACTCTAAGAGACTCAGCTTATTAAATATTTGTTGAAATTAATCCAACACTATGGAAATGGAGACTTTCTAATTTAACCCTAACCTCCTTTCTCTAGCCTATCCCTTACCTCCATATCTCACACCTTGCTAATCAAGTTAGTATTTTTTCATCCTTTTTGCTACATCAAAAATATACACAGTGAATTCCATTTGTTTCATTGTGCCAATTGAAATGTTCTATTTGTCAATCAGACAGAGGAAAGAATAAATGAATTAATTCAATTTTTAATAATGCAACTTATTCCAAACGTGTCCCACATGATTACCTAATAGACATCAGAGATTAATGAACAAAAGCATGGTGGCAGAATTTAAAAATACATAATACTTTTATATTCTTTTGTTTGGTGCAGATATGTTACTCCTTAATACTAATATAATTATCTAATTTATTGATTAGCAGACAGTTAATTTCCATGCTTTTAAAGGAAAACACTGCCTTTATTCCATCAATCTACATCTAAAATCAGATAAAAACAGCCATATATATGTCTATTTTATTGTGAACATATGTATATATTTTATATGATGTACATATATACATATAAATGTGTGTAGGTGTGTTTCATTGTATATCTAGTTATCCCTTCCACATCTTGATTTTCCACATTGAGGTTATATCACAGTTCATCATAAGAAATAGGAATTTGGGGGGATTTTTGTCGATGCCACAGATAGCATACAAAAGCCAGGAGATGACACAGAAAAAGTTTAGAAACTCAAAAATACATACTTAACCCAAAATTTAAAATAAGATACTATAAACACCCCATAAAAGAAAAAAGAAAAAATTCAGACTTCTTTTCTAATATGGAGGGAGAGCCAAAAACTTTGTATTGATCTTTCAGATCATAGTGGCACCCTCTCCTAACCCCCATGATACAGAAGAGATAACTGTAATCCCACCTCATATATGGGACCAAAGAAAAGAAAAGCTCTATGAAATATGAGATATTCTATATGTCAGCACTCATACAAAAGTAAAACTCATGAGCCCCTGCCAATATATTTACTTTTGTCAATTAACCAGAGAATACATTATCTCAAAGCAAGACATTTAACAAAATAGCATAGCAAATTAAATGGCAAATAAAATTCTCTCTACCCTTATGCATACCTAGGATACCTTACTCTGTTGGTTACATTACTGGGAGGAAGGCAAATTTGCAGAGAGCAAGCAGGAAAGAGTACATGCAACCCCTACCTCTCAACTTACATAGCATCTGTCTTCCTTTTGTGATATCATCATGCTGCTTTCTACTGGGCATTGTGCCACTGTGTTTCACCACATCATTTCTGCCAGGATTCTCCATTGGTTTCATATTTGCTGAACTTATTTAACCTCTTCAGGGTCATCTGCTATCCTCTGCTTCCATCAGTCAGAGTGTAGCAGATAAAAAGCCTTTCCCTAGAAGGGAGAACTACAGCTCTTTCAGTGCATAGCCTAAAGCTATGAGCCATCACACTCAACCAGGCATCCAAGTAAAGGAGAATGTCCTAGACTAAGATCATCTATTATTTTGACTGCATTTTCCCTAATGTTTACTGGAAGTCTTTGGTTCCAAAGAACTATGTGACATGGGATTTTTTAAACTCCTGTTATGTCCCTGATTGTGAATCTTTGTCCCCCCAAACCTTTTTTTTGGAGATTGCCCCCTGCCCAGATCCCCCACAGTCCCACCTCACAGGAACTGAATAGAAGTTAGAGCCATGAGTTTTCCCAAATCTCTGATTGCTATGCAGATGAAACTCAGGAAAAAGACAAAAATCTAGGTGACCCAGGCAGGACCATTAGCTTCTACTATGGTTCCACAGTTTCGCATTCTAGCTTTCATTATTCATATCTACCAGCAACAAAACTCACTGATCTTTTATGTGGCATTCTATCTAGCACAAACTTCCCTACAAATATTTATTGAGCACGTGTCATGTATATAGTCCTTGATCACAGGCAATATAAAAGAAGTCCTTTAGGAAAGTCTTTCCTAATATGGGAGAAAACACAAAAATATAGGAAATTGCTATAGAACTTAAGAAAGCACATGGTAATATTGTCAGAAATATGCATGTACTAGCAAAAAAGTACAAAATGAGAGACAAATGATGACAAGGTGTATTTGGTCAGGAAAGCAATAGAAGGAGAAACTGCAAAATCCACAGGTGAGGACAATTGGTTTTCATTTCAGAAGAAATAGGTTTTGAGAGTAAGGCCAAAGGTTGGCTAGGAATATTTTTAATGATGAAGAAATCTAGACACAGAAGCCTCACTAAGAGAATGAAAGGGATTGGAATGAGAGTCAGGGACATAAGATTTTAAGTCTGAAGTTTGAATTAGCCGCAGAAGAGGTAGTAAAGGTATAAGGGAAGAAATAGAACATTATAGCATCTTAGAAATGAAAAGGACATCAGGGAACATTCAATAACCTACAAGTCAGTCAGCCAGACAATTAGTATTTATTAAATGCCTGCTTTACGTTAAGTACTGAAGTTATAAAGAAAGACCAAAAGAAAGAAATCAAAAACAAAAACAAAAATAGCCCCTGCTTTCAAAAGGATCACCTTCTAATGGGGGAAATATACAAATGACAGTGGAAAAACTAGAACAATTTGTATGAAGGATAAAATGGTGATAATCTCAGAGGGAAGGCATTAAGATTAAAGGAGATCAAGAAAGACTTTTTTGCAGAATGAAGAACTTGAGCTTCGACTCAGAGGTGGAGAGGAGGGAAAGATCAGCCTCTATTTAAAGTCTTCTAGTGAGCATATTCACCCATTAACTCCTAAGTCAGCTCATTCCATTTTGGGGTACCTCTAATTGTTTGAACATTTTCCCTTAAGCTCAGCAAGCCCAAGATCTTCTTCACTGTAATTTATATCCATTGCTCCTACATTTGCCCTCTGAGAATAAGCACCTTAAGTCTAATTCCTTTCAGACAAGACAAGGTGTTACATACTTGCCAAGCCCTATTGTAGTACCACAGTCCCTTAACCCCCTCAAATCATTTCTTCTTTAAATTAAACATCTCCAGTTTCTTTCCTTAAATGGAGAGCCTTCACAAACATCCTCATTGTCTCCTTCTCGACATTCTTCAGCTTATCAGTGTCCTTCCAAAAATGTGACTCCAAGAGCTGAACACAATATTCCAGAGGCAATTAAACCAGCACAAAGGATGGCAGCCCAGCAGGGATGATCATTTCTGGAGTTGTGGACTCTTCACCTTTTAGAGTCACCTAAAAAGTGAAAGAGCCTGAGCTCCTCTGCTAATCTGTCATTCTGAATATCAGGCTCACCTAAAGGGTTACAAATCATTCCCCTGTCATCAAAAAATGCTTTTGAATATTTTTACTGAGTGAATGTGATAATGGCCAAATTACTCCTTCCAAAAGACAAACACCTTAAAGAGGAGCCAATAGAGCACTATAAGCAGTTAATTGATCTCCAGCATGACTGGGATTTTCAGGCTGGTGTTAAGTTTAACAATCTTGAAAGGTGTTTTGGAGTTCAAATGCAAAATAAGTCCCTCCCTCAGAGGGAATTCTGTGAATTAGTCAGAGGCAGAGGCATTTACAGCTCACAGGTTTCCTCATTTGCTGGAGGGTATCGTTATCTTTATGGTTCTATATACAAAGAAAAAGGCAAGTGGCCCAGGTCATGCCTCTTCCCATGAAGAATTGAGCATGGATTGAGGGGGAAAAAACGGGCCATGAAAATTAAACCAACAAGACAGGAATGTGACAACACAAATATATTAACACGTGTATACACACAGACACACTCAGATATGCACATTGCCCTTTTAGAAAATTGTAAATGTTTCCCCTAACATTGAAGACTAATTTATTAAGAAGAAAAATCTCACTTTTAAGGGCATTCCTTCCATACAAAACAAGCTTTGTAGGTTGTTGCATTCTTCCTTCTTGAAGAGTAAAATGAGAGAGACAGAGACAGAGACAGAGTCAGAGAGACAGAGAGACTGAGAGAGAGATGAAACCTGAGCATCCAAGTCCATTGGTGTGTGATTCATTCTTTATTGGTGGAGATAATGCGCCATACCTACATAAAAGGCAAAATAAAGAGGAAAACTCTTCAGGCTCTTTTGGCTTCTAGCTTCAAGAGAAATGACTGATGTCAAATCCATTTCAGGTGGCTGCATGGAGTAAAAGACTGAGAAAAAACCAACATGAGAGGAATCTGGAAGTTTTGCTACACTAGAGACTTTAGTGAATTTCCCCTTTGGGTAAAATCTGGAACTTTCTGTCTCTTGGTTAAGTTACTGTGCTCTCATTGGAAGAGCTCCTTCATCTTATATTGTCTGATATGTATCCTCATATCTTTCTCTCATTCACATTTCGATCTCAACTGGGATAAATGGATTTCCTTGCTATTTGCTATGGGTATTCACTGGGGAATTGGTATTTGATGGGAAAGCAGGCACGTGTTGGACATAAAGCTTGGGACCCTCTTTTCTCCATTAAGAAATAGCAATCAAGAGTTAAGCTTGAATCTAAAAAGTACATTTCCTACTCTAATAATATTTAAGGGAGCAGATAGATATAGTCTGGTAACCCTTTTCTCTGAGGAGGAAATAGTAAGTAGCCTTTGGCCCCAACCTCCTGCTTCCCCTCCTGGCAGGAACCAAAGTATCCCTTAGAGAAAGGTGGGGGTAGGAGATTCTAGAGATGTATCTATTTTTACTTCTCTTTGAGTCAAATAGACAGCTTTACTCTGTCCCTATATTTATAACTGTATACATAGAGATGCCAATGTCTATAGTTAAATATACACAAATAATTTCAAAAGAAAAGAAAACTTTTTGAGATGATGCTTGACTCTTATTACCATCATGGAATTCAGCCTATGATGATTCAATCAATCAGAATTCAAATGATTTTTTAGTATTGCATTAAAATCATAATTTTAAACTTGGAAATATAAAGTTGAGATAATATCTACTTTGGCTACTTTATTTGGCAGATGAAGGAACTAAGCCTAGAGAAGGGAAATTAATTCACCAACACTGCACATTTAGTTACTACCAGAACTGCAACTAAAGGTTTAGTCTTCTGTCTTATAGTCTATTGTTTTCCATTCTCCCACACTACTTTCTCATTGGTAGAGAGTTTCCTTTTTTTTCACTCCAAAAACCCAAATCATTTCACAATAATGGTAGTCCTTGACAAGATGGTTTTTCTTCATGAATTCAAGATTTCAGATTGTAATTTTTGTCATGACAAAAGAATCACACAATCCCCAATTTGAAAGTTGGAGGACAGAAAGGCAGAGTCAAGATGGTGGCCTAGAAGCAGCAGGAGTTCAGACCTCTGAAAACCCTTCCTTATCGATCACAAACTGAATCCTCCTAGGGGACTGAAAATCAGACCTAACAATAGGACAGAGCCAAGGAAGCCTTCTATTGGACACAATCCAAAATGTACACTACCCCAAAAGCCAGAATCCGAGAACACCTGGGTTTAAGGGGAAGGAAGTGTGAATTTCAAAAACTACTCAACCCTGTTCAAACCATTCTTTAGAGGATGGGATTTGGCTATTTCCTGATCAATAACAATAGAGATACTTGGAATGACAGAATCAGGTCTTGGAAACTACAATCTCCACCCTACTCAGGGTAACAAGATTTAGGAAGGGCTGCAGCAAAGCTCAAGATTTAATTATTTGAGAATATGACCTTCAACAGACATGTGCAAAGGGGACAGACCTCTGGACAGTCCTGGGTTAAGCAAGAGCCACCATTGGCACAGGGGAGACACAGGAAGTGAGGTAGAGGACAGCTGAGGAGTCTGGGGGACTTCCTGTGTGGAGGAAAAGAGGTTGTTGGAGCCTGGTGCTTGAGGTGGAGGCCCTGAGACTGTTTCTCCATTTTGGTCACATGAGTGATAGGGTCTGATCTCTTTTCTTTGCCTCGGCTATCTAAGGCCTTGGGCCTTTGGCCCAGCCTAAGCAGAGGCGGTATTTAAGCCCTATTCCCTTCTCTCCCCTTTCTCTTTCTCTCTCTTCTCTCTCTCTCTCTCCTCTCTCTCTCTCTCTCTCTCTCTCTCTCTCTCTCTCTCTCTCTCTCTCTCTCTCTGTCTCTCTCTCTCTCTGTCTCTCTCTCTCTCTCTGTCTCTCTGTCTCTCTCTCTCTCTCTCTCTCTCTCTCTCTCTCTCTCTCTCATACCTTTCTTCCTCCTGTTAGTAATTAAAAACTCCATAAAAGGTTGACTGCTGATTTGAGTTTTCATTTAGGAATTACATAGCTGAATTCTTTGGCGATCTTAAATTAATATATATAAGTCTTTTAATGTGATTTCCATATCACAGAAGAAGAAAGGTCCCAGGACCCCTCCCCCCATCACCTAGAGCGATAAGCCTCCAGTGGCAGTGGGAACCTCTGGGTGGGCAAAGGTGCTGGTCTGGAGGGAGTACCTTCCAGTCAGGGATGTGCCAGGCTCAGAGTGAGGAACACAGGTAGAGGGGAAGGACTTGGAGAGGGAGAATAGAGTGGGAAGCCAGGTCACAGCAGCTGAGACCCTCCATATTGCTCCAGCCTTCCAGGAAGTTTTGGCCTTAGGGCACATCCAGCCCAATCCAGCTGAACTTAATCCCATCAAAAGTCTACAGAAGTCAGGGAAGCCCAAACTCCTACGTCCCTCCTCCACACACTGCTAGATATTAATTTAATCCTAATCAAAAGCCTACAGAGGACAAGGAAGCTCAAACTCCAACACCCCTCCCCCCATACTGCAGGGAGAGATCTTCTGTTAAAGCTCCAAGATGGGAGACTGACAGAAACACCCAAAACCAAAACAATGAGAGGAGCAAGAGCACAGACAAATAAAGGGAGCAAAGAAAGGATAAATGTGAGCAAACAACAGAAAAAGAAGAAAGAAATTAAAATAGACAGCTTCTGTACAGGCAATGAGCAAAAAGAAAATGGAACATAGAGGGAAGGATCAACAAATGATAAATCAGAAATCACATTGAATTGGATATAGGCTTTGGAAAAACTCAAAATGTAATTCGAAACACAATTAAGAGAGCTGAAGACAATTGGGAAAAGAATGTAAAAACTAAGATAAGTCATCTGGAAACAAAGGCACTTGAACTAAAATGACAAAATAGTGTCTTGAAAGACAAAATCAACCAGCTTGAAAAATAAGGCAAAGGAGATGAGAGATGAGGCAAAGAGGATGAAAGATGACCTCCAAAGAAAATCAAACCAGAAGGAGAAGGATGACCAAAAAGCCAGGGATGAAATCCAGTCTTTAAGAACCAGAATACAACAACTAGAATTAAGTGACCTCACAAGGCAGCAGGACACTATAAAACAAAACAAAAAGAATGAAAAAAAATTGAGGAAAATATGAAACATCTCATTCACAAAACAGAAGATTTAGAAAATTGTTCAAAGGGAGAAAATTTAAGAATTATTGTCTACCAGAAGAACATGACAAAAGAAAAATCTTGGACATAATACTACAGGAAATTATTCAAAAAAACTGCCCTGATATTCTGGAACAAGAGGGAAAAGTGGAGATTGAAAGAATCCACAGATCATCTCCTGTACTTAGTCCCCAAATGACAATACCCAGGAATGTTATAGCCAAATTCAAGAACTCTCAGACCAAAGAAAAAATATTACAAGCTTCTAAGAAGAAGTCATTCAAATACCATGGAAGCACAGTGAGGATAACACAGGATCTGGCTGCATCTACACTGAAGGATTGAAAGGCATGGAATATGATATTCCAGAAAGCAATGGAACTAAGCCTACAACCAAGAATCAACTACCTAGCAAAACTGACTATATTCTTACAGGGGAAAGTACGGTCATTCAACAAAATTGAAGAATTCCAAGAATTTGTAAAGAAATGACCAGACCTGAACAGAAAATTTGATGTCCAAGCACAGAACTCAAGAGAATCATCAAAAGGTAATTAAAAAAGAGGGGAAAAGAATGACAAAAAAAACCTTTTTAAAAGAGACTCAATAAGTTAAAATGACATGTATCACTATAAGAAAAGAGGTCATTGGTAACTCTTAAAAACTATTGTTATCACCTGGGAATCTAGAAGAATTACACTTAGAAGGAACAGTGACAAACTGTATGGGATGAAAGGACAAGACATAAATAGGATATAGATGTATGTATGTATGTATATATATATATATATATATACAGCTAGAGCTAAAAAAAGAGGTTAATACTAAAAGAAATGGGAAAAGAAACAAAAGAGGGTAAATTTATAGGTCACAAAGAAGCTCATGGTGGGGGGGGAGAACATCAACACACTGGAAGGGTAAAGAAGTCAGAGACAGGAAATACTCAACTCTTACGTGCATTGAAATTGACTCAAAGTGGGAAGAACAATCCAATCCTTTGGGGCAGAGAATAGATTTGCATACTATAGGGGACCAGAAGGGTAAGAAACAGACTGGTGGGGAGGGAAGCAATATAAAGGAGGGAGAGGGTGGAGGGTGTAGTTTTAAAAAGACTGCCAAGAAAATTAGGGGGGGGTTGAAGGGAGGGGATAGAAAGGGAAGTAAAATAAGGATGAGAACTAGGGGGACTGATTAAAAACAAACATTGGTGTTGAAGGAAATAGTGAAAGAAGAAGAGGCAGGACAAGGAGTAGAAATCAAAATTCTGGGAAATACACAGCTGGTAATCATAACTCTGAATGTGAATGGAATGAACTCACCCATAAAACGCAAGAGAATAGCAGAGTGGATTAGAACCCAAAGCCCTACCATATGCTGTCTACAAGAAGCAAACATGAGGAAGGTAGATATGCATAGGGTGAAAGTAAGAGGATGGAGTCAAATCAATTGGGCATCAACTGATAAAAAGAAAGCAGGAGTTGCAATCATGATATCTGGCAAAGCCAAAGTAAAAATAAATCTAGTTAAAAGAGATAGGGAAGGTAATTATATCCTGATAAAAGGCAGTATAGACAATGAGGAAATATCAGTACTCAACATGTATGCACCAAATGGCATAGCATCCAAATTTCTAAAGGAGAAACTAGTGGAGCTCAAGGATGAAATAGATAGAAAAACTATACAAGTGGGAGACCTGAACCTTCCTCTATCTGAACTAGATAAATAAAACTAAAAAATAAATAAGAAAAAGGTAAGAGAAGTGAATGAAATCTTAGAAAAATTAGAGTTAGTAGATATGTGGAGAAAAATAAATAGGGACAAAAAGGAATACACCTTCTTTTCTGCAGCACATGGTACATTCACAGAAATTAACCATGTATTAGGGCATAAAATCATTTTAAACAAGTACAAAAGAGCAGAAATAATGAATGTAACCTTCTCAGATGGCAATGCAATGAAAATAATAATTAATAAGGGTACATGGAGAGGTAAATAAAAAATTAATTGGAAATTAAACAATACAATTCTCCAAACCAGTTGGTCAAAGAACAAATCACAGCAACAATCATTTCGTTGAAGAAAATGACAATAATGAGACATCCTTTCAAAACCTATGGGATGTAGCCAAACAGTACTCAGGGGGAAATTTATATCCTTGAGTTCACATATTAACAAATTAGGGAGAACAGAGGTCAATGAATTGGGCATGCAAATTAAAAAAACTAGAAAGTAAACAAATTAAGAATCCTCAGATGAAGACTAAACTAGAGATCCTAAAAATCAAAAGAGAAATTAATAAAATTGATAGTCAAAAAACTGTTGATAATAAGACTAGAAGCTGATACTTTGAAAAACCAAATAAAATAGACAAAGTACTGGTCAGTCTAATTTAAAAAAAGGAAAGAAGAAAACCAAAAGGACAGTATCCAAGATTAAAAGGGAAACCTCATCTCTAATGAAGAGGAAATTAAGGCAATCATTAAAAACTATTATGCCCAATTATATGGCAATAAATATGGAAATCTAGGTGATATGGATGAATACTTACAAACATATAAATTGCCTAGACTAACAGAGGAAGAAATAAATTACCTAAACAACCCCATATCAGAAAAAGAAATTGAACAAGCCATCAATGAACTCCCTAAGAAAAAATCCCCAGGTTCAAATGGATTCACAAATGACTTCTATCAAATATTCAAAGAACAATTAATCCCAATATTATACAAACTATTTGACAGAATAAGCTAAGAAGTGGTTCTACCAAATTCATTTTAAAACACAAACATGGTACTGATCACAAAGCCAGGCAGGTCAAAAACTGAGAAAGAAAACTATAGACCAATCTCCCTAATGAATATAGATGCAAATATCTTAAATAAGATACTATGAAAAAGACTCCAGCAAGTCCTCACAATGGTTATTCACTATGACCAAGTAGGATTCATACCAGGAATTCAAGGATGGTTCAATATTAGGAAAACCATCCACATAATTGCCCATATTAATAAGCAAACTGACAAAAATCACATGATTATCTCAATAGATGCAGAAAAATCCTTTGATAAAATACAACACCCATTCCTATTGAAAACACTAGAAAGTAAAGGAATAGAAAGGCCTTTCCTAAAAATAATAAACAGTATATATCTAAAACCATCAGCAAACATCATCTGCTATGGGGATAAACTAGAAGCCTTCCCAATAAGATCAGGAGTAAAACAAGGATGCCCATTATCACCTCTATTATTTAACATTGTACTAGAAACACAAGCAGTAGCAATTAGAGAAGAAAAAAGAAATCGAAGGTATTAAAATTGGCAACAAGGAGACCAAGCTGTCACTCTTTGCGGATGATATGATGATTTACTTAAAGAATCCTAGAGAATCAACCAAAATGCTAGTTGAAATAATCAACAACTTTAGCAAAATTGCAGGATACAAAGTAAACCCCCATAAGTCATCAGCATTTCTATATATCTCCAACCCAGTTCAGCAGCAAGAATTAGAAAGAGAAATTCCATTTATCACCCTAGACAATATAAAATACTTAGGAATCTCTCTGCCAAGACAAACACAGGAACTATATGAATACAACTACAAAACACTCCCCACACAATTAAAACTAGATCTAAACAATTGGAGAAACATTGATTGATTGCTCATGGGTAGGACAAGCTAACATAATAAAAATGACAATCCTGCCCAAATTAATTTACTTATTTAGTGCCATACCCATTGAACTACCAAAAAACTTTTTTACTGTATTAGAAAAAAACCATAACAAAGTTCATTTTGAAGAACAAAAGATCAAGGATATCCAGGGAAATCATGAAAAAAAAATGCAAAGAAAGGAGGACTTGCAGTCCCAGATATCAAACTATACTATAAAGCAGTGGACATCAAAACAATTTGGTACTGGTTAAGAGACAGAAAGGAGGATCAGTGGAATAGACTAGGGGCAAATGACCTCAGCAAGACAGTCTATGATAAACCCAAAGATCCCAGATTTGGGGACCAAAACCCAATATTTGATAAAAAAAAAACTGCTGATAAAATTGGAAGACAGTATGGGAGTGATTAGATTTGGATCAACATCTCATACTCTACACCAAGATAAACTCAGAATGGGTGAATGACCTGAATATAAAGAAGGAAACTATAAGCAAATTAGGGGAACACAGAATAGTATACTTTTTAGATCTTTGGGAAAGGAAAGACTTTAAAACCAAGCAAGAGCTAGAAAAAATCACAAAATGTAAAATCAATAATTTTGATTACATCAAATTAAAAAGGTTTTGTACAAACAAAACTAATGCATCAAAAATTAGAAAGGAAGCAACAAATTGGGAAACAATTTTCATTACAAAATCCTCTGACAAAGGTCTAATTACTCCAACTTATAAAGAGCTAAACCAATTCTACAAAAAACCAAGCCATTCTCCAATTGATAAACGGGCAAGGGACATGAACAGTTAGTTCTCAGCCAAAGAAATCAAAACTATTAATAAGCACATGAAAAAGTGCTCTACATCTCTTATAATCAGAGAGATGCAAATCAAAACAACTCTGAGGTATCACCTCACACCTAGCAGATTGGCTAACATGACAGCAAAGGAAAGTAATGAATACTAGAGGGGGTGTGGCAAAGTTGGGATATTATTGGCATTGCTGGCGCAGTTGTGAATTGATCCAACCATTCTGGAGAGCAATTTGGAACTATGCCCAAAGGGTGATAAAAGACTGTCTGCCCTTTGATCCAGCTATAGCACTGCTGGTTTTGTACCCCAAAGAGATAATAAGGAAAAAGAAATGTATAAAAATATTCATAGCTGTACTCTTTGTTGTGGCAAAAATTTGGAAAATGACGGGATGCCCTTCAATTGGGGAATGGCTGAACAAATTGTGGTATATGTTGGTGATGGAATACTATTGCTCTGAAAGGAATAATAAAGTGGAGGAATTCCATGGAGACTGGAACATCCTCCAGGAACTGATGCAGAGCGAAAGAAACAGAACCAGGAGAACATTGTACACAGAGACTGATACACTGAGGTACAATCGAATGTAATGGACTTCTCCATTAGTGGCAACGCAGTGATCCTGAACAACCTGGAGGAATCTATGAGAAAAACCACTATCCACATTCAGAGGAAACACTGTGGGAGTAGAAACACCAAAGCAAAATAACTGCTTGAATCCATGATTGGAAGGGATCTGGTTGGGAATGTGGACTCTAAATGAACATCCTAGTGCAAACAACAGCATGGAAATAGGTTCTGATCAAGAACATAAATGATACCCAATGAAATTGCATGTAGGCTGCAGGAAGGGTGGGTGGAGGGGAGGGAGGGAAATAAAGTGAGTATTATAACCAAAAATAAATAGATAAATAAATAAATGAAAGTTGGAGCATTTAGTCCAATTGAAACGTCAAAGGAATCTCCAGTAGAACATATCTGGAAAGTATTCATGCAGCTTCTGGTTAAAGACTTCCAATAAGAAGGAATCTATCACTTTTTGAAGTAGCTGGTCTCACTTTTGGATAGTTCTGATAAGAAGATTTTCCTGAAAGAACCTAAATTCCCACTTGTTTCTTCCCTCTTTTTCAAACAGAAGAAATCTAATCCCCTTTCAGTCAGTCAATAAATATTTATTAAATGCCTACCATGTCCCCAATCCTGTCCAAAATGAAGGATTTTGTAGCATTCACAAGAGAATGTGGTTTTGATACCACATCTGAGTAACATTGTTCTGAGTTTTAAGGTTTTTAGGGTTTCTTACTAGCAGAATTTTTGCTATGTAATAATGCATAAGTAATTATCTAAAACAAGGCCATCTAATTATAGCAAAGGGGTTCTGATAACAGTACAAACCATGAAAGTGGAACTTAAGTGCTTTATCATCAGAATCATAAAACAGATATATAGTCTTGTATTACTGAAAATTCTTTATTTTGATAATACAGATTAGAGCACGCTTCTCAGATTGTCATTTTTATGCTTGGAGATATCGCTACTCCTTTTTCATATTAATATTAACATTATTACATGATGTCATGCCATTGCTTCTAATGTACATTTTCATAAAATTTCCTCTAATTTGCACACAAAGGGCAATGATGAGGTCCTGACTGTAATATTAATTGACCCATGTCATACACCAAGAAGGTGAATTTCATGTTTTACAAATATCTATGGGTCTATAGACAAATATTTCATGTCTAGTGTCTAGTGTCTAGTGATAACCACATAAAATGTTTTCCCATCATTGAAGAACACGGAAGCAAACATATGTGTAAGTTAGAAATAGATTGCCAGCAGAATGCCTTTGAAAAAAATCCCACTGCAGCTGAAGTATCATCAATTGCTGCGTTTTTTCTACTGTATACTTTATGAATTGCCTCATCATAATTAACTCCAACCACTGGAATTAATTACTCCAGATGATTTGGAAATTGGTCTTCTCAGTTCCTCTGGTATTGGGGTGGGGGAGGTGGTTGGAATTCAGCAAAAACTATCACTGAAAAAAACTCAAAATTTTCAGATTTTTTTTATGTAGAGTAAGAATGATAATACCAGGAGGTAATTTAGGCACATTTGATCTCCTTATAAATCATAGTATGTTAGACCTGGAAGGATCCTTATCAGAGCACAATCCCCTCATTTTGTGGTTGAGAAATCTAAATTCAAAGAAATTAAGAATGTTGCCTCCTAAGGTCACATGGTAGAAGAGCCTGGACAAGACCCCAGGTCATCTAACTCCCAATGGAACTGCTTCCTTGAAAAATTTTGTCTTGGAAATTTTAAAACCAAAATCCTAGAAAAGGAATTTGGCCATTCTTTGAGGAAGTCTGAAAATTTTCTGAACTCATTTCAACCTTATCCTAAATTTTTCAGATATACCCCTATGGTTCTTTTTCTCCCTAAAGCTACAAATGACATGAAATTATTGGGTATTCAACATAAGAACCCATATAAAAGTACATTGAATACTTTTTTTTGTATTTAGGAATCCAATAGAAGTAACCAGGTTGGCAGCAATAAAATCCAGCAAAGTAATGCTTTCCTTCTGTTTTGGAGTAAATATAGTGCCCTGAGAAAGAAAAATAACCTGAAGTTCATCTCATAGACATTTTAGAACAAAGGTTCTTAACTTTTTTTTGTGACATGGACCCCTTTGATAGTGTAGCAAACATATATATCCTTTCTCAGAATGATGAATTTAAATAATCAAAGGAAATGGTAAATTTTAAGAAGTGAGACAAAATAAAAATTTAATTTTTGTTTCCATCCAAGTTCAAAAACCCATTGAAATATATTAATGCATCTCTTTACACAGACTTCAGTTTAAGAACTCCTTTAGAGCTTTTCCATCACCAAGATTTTTAGATTTAAAGATCTGATCATTCCTCTCCAAGATTACCTTGTAGTTGATTTGTTTATGTTTTAAATCTCTAAGTAGGCATGTTGTCTCCATCAATAAGCTTCTTGAGTGTAAGCAATGGTTTTTCTCTTGTCTTTGTATCCCCAGGGCCTAGTACCAACTAAGTTTCTAATAAATTCTTCTTGATTGACTCATTAATTGCATAATTAAAAGAACACCATTATTAATTTTTCTGAGAAGACAATTTCAAAACTCCTATAAGTTGAGTAAAACCAACAGTGACCTAACCAGCATACCAGGCATGCCTAACCAGACATGTTTGGAAACTAATACTGAGGATATACTAGGGAAAGCCCAAAATATGCCATGTGTTTATAGGAACAAAAACAAAATATGAAATGAGAATAAAAATCTAAATAAGATGAAGATTCCCCCCTCTTGCTTCTTACTCTGGGCTAATTGCTATGTTGAAGTAACAGAACTATTGACTATTGTTTCATGTCATTCCATGGCATAAAATCTGGAAAGTCCACATGGATTATTACATTGGTATTATCTATTTCATAACTATATTGAACAGATTCTATTGTAACTCAACATATCTCATTCACCCAGAGGCTTATATAAAGCAATTTCTTACATTGGAGGCTTAGATGGCATCCTAAAGGTCCAAATCTAAAAAGTAATGACCTTAGTGATTCTTTTAGACTGTGAAATCTCCCTCTTTAGATATCCACCCTGCATTTGAGATAATCATGTAATCAAAATAGCCTTGTTTGTGTTGTAGAGTTCAGCTAATTCTGAAAAATTCTCTCCTCATTTCGGAAAAAAACTTGTTTCCTCCCTTGAGTATCCTTAGAATATTTTCCCAACCAAATTCCTTCTCATCAGTTTCCCATCTCAATCCTTCTCATCCTCTCCCATCAAATAGTAACTCCATTTTTGGTCCTGCTGATTTGTTTTGTCAGATTGTTCCGTGATAGAAAATACAAAGTGAAAGAAGATGAGTTTTGCTCATTCCCTCTAGATGTTTTCCAGACGAGTCTCTGTTGACCTTCTCTCTCACGCCAGCTCTGGATGACAAAGCACTGATTGCTGCTGATGACTATATTTCTTTTGTAACTAAACTACTATGTTAGGCAAGAAACTAGCATTGCACTCATATTTCTACCTCCTAAGCAGAGAGTGGTAGCTGGTTTTGTTTAAGGCAAAGTTGACCAGCAGAGCATACATCTTGCCTTATACTTAGTGTATACACACACACACACACACATCAAACCACCACCACCACCAAAAAATAAATCAACATTTTTTAACCTTTACAAGCTATGCAGTTTTCATAAATGAATAAAATATCAACTTACTCTTCAGACTTACCGAGTAAAAATATGTGAAAAATCTCTTATTTCATAGCGCTTTCTCTACAACTTTCCTATGAGGTTGATATGGCAGGATTATTACCCTATTTTTAAATACTAAACCCAGTGTTCTTTCCATTATACCCTTCAACAAAGATATAAATAAAAGAGGTTTTAAGCTGGCTGGTCTGTCCTAAGTTGAAATGTTCAGAATTATTTAGAAATTGTTCAGAAATTTCCAATGCTCTAAAACTGTATAATTTTCTGACTTCATTTCAATCATGTCATAAGTCCATGCAACTTATCTCTATATGTAGATTGTGGGCAGCATATCTTTTAAGAGCCCATGATTAGGGTTATTTAGGGGGTTTATTGCTCTTTTTATGAATTAATTAATTCATAAATTATAATTTATGAATATATATGAATAAAAAAATAAAAAATTAAAGTTATGAATTAAACAAAGCAAATTCCATATAAAAAGGAAGGAAATGTATATGAAATCTCATACCTATTATACACTCCTTGTTTTTAAATACATTTGAAACTTAACATGGTGGTACCAAAATTATGTCTCATTGATGTTTTTTTTTCTTTCTTTTTTCCCCCATAAACAATTAGTCCTACTTTTCCTCACAACTCTACCCTCCCATTCCTAATAAAAGACTTCCCTTGTAACAAATATAATAAGCAAAATAAATCTGTATTGTTTTGGACATGTCATTTTCTGCACCTACAGCCCATCACCTTCTCCTCTAAGAAGTAAAAAGCATGTATCATCATCAGTCATCTGGAGTCTTTATTGGGCATTTCTTTTGTAAGAGCTCTTAAATCTTTGAAAGTTGTTTTCCTTGCAAATGTTGCACTCATTATATTAAATAGTGCTTCTGGTTCTACTCTCTTTACTCATGTCAATTCAAACAAGCTTTCTTAGATTTCTCTAGTTTCCCCTTCCATCATTCTGACAATCCAATAATATCTCATTATATTCGTGTACCATGTTTTGTTCATTGAACTATTCATTTAGTAAGACAATTTTATTTGGGAGTCATGGCTGAGTGGGTTATTTTCCCAGACCATCTCTTGAAGGGAATTCCAGAAGTCTGGTACTATTGTGGGACTTTATTGCCTTCTAGAAACAAGGGTCCCTCAGGCTACTGATGTCGCAACTTTAACATTCTTTAAGTCTTTGGGTCAGGAATGAAAGATTGAATGAAGGTCAAAATGAAGGATTAATTTAAAAAATCCATTCCCACATATTTCATTGCAAGTATTCATAAGAACTAGGGCCTGGCCATGGAAGTGATATCTATGGAACACATGAAATGCCTGGACAAAAGGGTTTGGGCTGCCTGAGGTAACTCATACCTTCATTCTTCCTGAAGGGGAAAAGAATTCAGTGAAGCTTATTTCACAGAAGCCAATGGACTGAAGTCCTGAAACCCAAATTTAATGGGGAACATTAGATTCCCCAAATAACCTAACAAGAGGTGACGAATATAATACCTTTGATGATGAAACATTTTATATGCTTTACTTCATTTGATACTCACTCACCCTAATGAGATACATAGAGATAGCAAGTCCTGTTACTATCATTTAGCAGAGAAGGAAGCTTGCCTAAGGTCCCCAGTGTTTCAGAATTCATGTACAGAGTGTATTCTTTTCATTAAACCATACACTCACTATGACTTTGGGTCTCAGGCAGAGGCTTTCTTCATTTGTGCATCTTTTCTTTTTCAGTTACTTAAAACTCTCTCTTACTTTCTCTCCTTTCCTTCCTTTCTCTCTCTCTCTCTCTCTCTCTCTCTCTCTCTCTCTCTCTCTCTCTCTCTCTCTCTCTCTCTCTCTCTCTCTCTCTCTCTCTCTCTCTTTCTTTCTCCCTCCCCCTTTTCTTTCTATCTACTCTATGTTCCTCTTCTCTTTCTTCTCCTCCCTCTCCCTCTTGCTCTTCATTTCCTTTCCCTTTTTCTTCTCTCTCTTCCACTCTGTCTCTTCTTTTCTTCTTCCTCTTCCTTTTCTTTTTCTCTCTTTCATTTGTTGTATTCTGTTAAATGATGCAGGCATACCTCAGCTATAATCCTTAATTGGTTCTATGAAAACATGACATTAGTGGAGACGTTACAATGCAAGGTTGGTTCCATAGGAACAATGTTTAGGCACACACAATATGTGGTATAATGACAGGAAGCAGACTGCCACTCAGGGGGTTAACATCACTAGGGTTCAATTACTAGCTCAGAACATTGTCAGCCATGCATTTTTTTGTCTCAGGCTGAATGGCATTATTGAAGGATTTCACTACATTACAGTCACATTATGTTATCTCATTTAGCAGAGGAAGTAAAATTGTATACTCTTTACATGTGCTTGGCTCCTCAACTCTGCATCCTATCTATCTACCCTGCCTGTCATACATAAGAAGAAGTCCCCGATAATTTGAATAACCTTACATAATTGAACTGCATGGGAGCTACAGATGTTGTGCGAAGGTGAGAAAAAGTAGATGACAAATGAATGAATCTATTACATGGGGAGAGAAGGGGTAACAAAGTCTCTCTCATGCCTGAAAACCCCTTAGGGAGTATTGATATAATGATGCCAGGTAGCATCCAGATAATAAATTAAGTTTTATAGGTACTTTGCTTATGTTCCTCTCAACAATCTTTCTGAGGCAAGTACCATCAGTACCATCCCTTAGAGAGGGAGAAACTGAGGCTGAATGGTTGTGATTTTCCCAGTTACATAGGCTTGTAAGTTTTAAGTAAGGTGAGATTTGAACTTGGATTTTCCTGTCTCCTATTCCAGTTTTTTTTTTTACCTACTGTGCCTCAGTAAACAACCCGTGTAGGAGAGGAAAGCATAAAATCTTATATAGTTATCCCAACCCAACCTGTTTTGGGGGATGAAGAGTCATTGGACGTTGAAAGGGGAAATTTGTTCCTGACCACTTGGCATGCTTTCTTAAGGCCAGTGATGAATAAAAATGTAACACAAGGAAGAAAGAGTTAAACTTCTTTTACTTCCTTGATTGGCATTTCATTCAAACTGGTGCAAAAAGAACAATGTCTATGGCTAGGACAAGGAAGCTCTAAAATGTCACTCATAGCTAGAAGACTATCTGAGAAAGGTCAAACACAAGTGATTTTGTTATTTTTCTATGAGTTAGGTGAACCCTACTGATTTTCTGTGCTATATACACTAGGCCATTATTTGTACTTTATAAACTGAAGTCATTATGATAGCACTATAGATAAAAAGTGCCCTCTTGATGACAAGAGAAGTTGGTAACAACTGAAAACCATCATGGTGTGAATTAGGGCAACAATATACCAGAGGAGTGGGACAATCTATTCAGTACATCTTGGCTTTTTGTGTCATGCAAGAGCCTCTGATAGTAGGATTTCAAATTTATTAATTCATTTATGATAAAATAATGATAGATGTATAATATGCCAATGATGAGAAATTATCAAGCCCTAGAAAGTTTAATAAAGGGACACCCTTCCATTTTTTAGCATATATGGAAAAAGATTAGTTTTTTACCTTAGTTTTGGTCTCTCTAGATACTAGTGTTGACCCTAGATGTAGTCTAGTTTTTCTCACATTGTATTCTGTGGTGTTTGGGGTTCCACTATTAACTCAATTCAATATTCATTTGGCAGCTACTATGACAAACCACTGTGCTGGAAGTCAGACATATAAAGACAAAGATAAAATAGTCTCTGGTCTCAGAGTGCTTATTTTCTACCAGGAGAAGGGATACTCTTATGGCTCTGTGATTGTATCAATTTGGGGATGTCTTCCAATGACAGATTAAAACATATGTATGGCTGTCCATCCTGCAAGAGTTTTGTCCATGCTTTCTCAAAAGTTTATCACAGGAAAATCAAGGGAAAGTTTCCCAGTGTTCAAAATCCCTCCTTGATTTCTCCCAATTTGGTGTATATACAATAACCCTGGCTATACCCTTGTCCTGCCCCAATCTTTCCAACCAACATATAAATATCAGTTACCATTTTTTTTTCCTTAAGGGTGGTTTATTTTGATGTCTATATTAAATGAAGATGAAATAAACATCCATGGACCCAATTTGAGTGCCAAATCCTAAATAGGGAAGAAATGAAAACATAATAGTAGCTATCCCCAATTGAAGTTTTCTCTCAGTGACCATTGCTACTAAATATTTTAAAGATAACGTCATGATTATGGCAAATTTGCTAAGGCATTTACATATAAGAAATCTCTGTAGGACTTCACTAGAGTTTTTTAAGCTGATATTGACACATTAATGATAAAGCTTTGTTTCTGTTTCTTCAACCAGTTCCAAATCCCTTTAGTCGAAGTGTGTTTCCTGATCTAGCCCTCTATTAGCAGAGCAGGAATCTGAATGCCAGCCTCCAGGAATGACTCCACGGCCCAGTTCAAGAAATATGGCACCAAGAAAAACAAAAAGAGGAAGGGGAGTTTTGGAAATTTCCCCTTGTCTTTCCTCATTAATAGACTTTGTATTTGGCATCTTGAGGGACTTGTTCAATGAATTCATCTGGAGGAGTTTGCTCATATCTCTGTTACTTTCATAGTCATAGCATAGAAACTATATAGATGAACTTTCTCATCATCTTAGATCTAGGAATATCTTACCTCATGATTTATTTTTGCTCCTAAATGTGGCTGTTCCCCAAAACTAGGTCCTAGACCCTCTTCTCTCTTTCCCCTTTTTGCCCGTCCTGGAAATCTCATCAGGTTTCATGAGTTTGCTCAATCCTTTTCATGAAGATGAATCCCCAAATTAGATAATGAGCTAGATAATAAGCATTCTCCCAAACTTTAGTGATGTAAAATCAATTCCTCCTTCATGTTCCACAAACATCTAAAACTCAACATGTCCAATGTAAAATTCATATTTTCCTCCAACACACAGGGATGTCATTCAAGCACTCTATTTTTTAGCTTATATCTGAACTTCGAATTACTCAGATCTGTAATTCCAAAGTCATCTTTAACACTTCTCTTTCTCCCTCATTCCTCATATATAATCATTTGCCAAGAGTGCCAATTATAATCACTATATTTCTTGTAATTTTCCCCTTCCACACACATCCCTGCTTGCGGGCAAGCTTCTTTTATAAATCTATTTGTCTCAGTTTCCTCATTTGTAAAATGGGGATAATAATATCATCTTTTTACAGAGTGATTATGAGGATCAAATGCAATAATATCTGTAAAATACTTTATACAGTGCCAGAGACAGAGTAGGTGCTACATAAATGCTAGTTATTGTTATTATTATTATTATTAAAGAAGACATGGAAGACATTGGTTAAATGACTTTTTCTAGGAGCTTAAGAAAGGGGAGAACGAGATGGGATAAGAGTTGGAAGGGTGAAGTGAATGGGTTTTTTGGGTTTTTTTTTTTGGTGGTGGTGGTTTTTGAAGGGGCTAGATGTGGCCATGGCTGTAAGCAATTAAAAAGGAGCTAGTAGAAAGAAACTGAAAAACTAGAGGAAAAAAAGACATGATTTTGAGGCAAGCCAATAGAAGAGATTTTTTTAAAAAGTCTCAATAAGGCAAATCTAGAAAATTAACCCAAGCTCTCTAATGCTGAATTTAGTGTCTTTCTCACTCCATATTAACTCTCTGGTGATGAATTGGAACAATTCTCCTGAGTACTGACACATGTATACTCATGAATACATGTGTATACACATATATACACACACATATATTACATTGAAAATGAAAATTGTTGGGAAGCATCTTATAAGGTGAGCTATCATATCTAATTATAAGGTATGATTTTGGAGTGAAAAATTATAACTTTTCACTAAGAGAGTTATTCATAATGGTGCTAATTACAGCATATAATTGCTCTGAAGAAAGTCTTATGCTACTATTCAAAAAATATTTTTAAAAGTTTATAATGGGATATAATTGAAATAAAACTAGTTTTGAAATCTCCATTGCCTATTAACAAATATGAGCTACTCATGTTTCTTAATAATGATAATAACTTGTATTCTGCTTTAACATTTGCAAAGAATTTTATATACATGATCTCATTTGAGCCTTACAACAGTTAGGATGACTACTATGTTGATTGGTGTCAGTCAGCAGTATGATTAATTAATGTAGTTTTTGGTTGCAGAAAGAAGTACAATATGCAAGACCTAGAAAGTGATCATTTCATTGTTTTATTCCCTAGTCAGATCATATGTGGAATATTGTTTTCATTTCTGGCATCACATTGTAAGAATGCCAAAAATGTGAAGAGTTCTTCTAATGGAGGGTAGTTACTAGGCTGGTTAAGGATTCTGAGTTAATTCAATTCAATTTTTTTTAATTGTGTAAACCTCTACTATGAACAAGGCATTGTGACAAAGTAGATACAGAGTTGACTTCAGAGTCAGGAAGACCTGGGATAAAGTCTCATTTTTTATACATACTAGTTTCCTGACCCCATCCAAGCCACCTTGTTGTTCTTCCATTCTTCTTTTTTGGTCAGTCATTTAGTCAACTTTGACTCTTCATGACCCTGAGGACCATAGTGTCCATGGGGTTTTCTTGGCAAAGACACTGGAGTCATTTGCCATTTTCTTTTCCAATAGATTAAGACAAACAGAGGTTAAGTGGCATGCTCAAGGTCACACAACCAGTAAATGGCTGAGGCCTGATTTGAACTCAGATCTTCCCTAACTCAGGTCCAGGGCTCTATCCACTGAGCTATCTAGGTTCTCCAATTATACCCTACTCCCTAACATGTACTTTGTGAGAGGAACTCTGGCCTCCTTGCTGTCCTACAAACAAAATACTTTATCTCCTAACTCTGGGCATTTTCAGTGACTAACTCCCCTTCCTGGGATTCTCTTCCTTCTCATCTCAGCTTCTTGACCTCCCTGGATTACTTCAAGTCCAAATTAAAATCCCACCTTCTACAAGAAGACTTTTCATAAAAAGGACAATTCTACCTAAATTAATTTACCTATTCAGTGACATACCAATCAAACTATCAAAAATTATTTCATAAAGCTAGAAAAATAATCATGAAATTCATCTGGAAGAACAAAAGGCCAAGAATATTGAGAAAATTAATGAAAAATATATGAAGGAAGGTGGCTTAGCTGTACTGAATTTCAAACTGTATTATAAAAAACAACCATCAAAACAATCTAGTACCATCTAAGAAATAGAGTAGTAGATCAATGGAATTGCTACACACAGTAGTAAATGACCATAGTAATAGTGCTTGACAAACCCAATGATCCAAGCTTTTGGAAGAAAAATTCATTGTCTGACAAAAATTGCTGGAAAATGTGGAAAACAGAATGGCAGAAACTAGGCACAGGTCATACCTCACACCATATATCAAGGTAAAGTAAAAATGGATATAGGATTTAGAAATAAAAGGTTAAACCATAAACAAATTGGGGGAACATTGAATAGTTTACTGGTAAGACCTATAGAAAATGGAAGAATTTAGGTCAAAACAATATATAGAGAACATTACAAGGTATAACAAGATAATTTTGACTACATTAAATTAAAAGAGTTTGCATGAACAAAATCAATGCAACCAAGATTAGAAGGGAAACAACAAACTAGGAGAAAAAAATTTCATAGCAAGTATCTCTGACAAAGACATAATTTTTCAAATAATTGAGAACTGAGTCAAATTTATAAGAACATAAAGCATTTCCCAATTGGCAAATGGCCAAAGGATATGAATAGGCAATTCTCAGATGAAGACATTAAAACTATGTTTAGTCATATGAAAAAAATGCTCCAAGTGACTATTAATTAGAGAAATGCACATTAAAACAAATCTGAGGTACCACCTCACACATATCAGACTGACTGAAATTACAAAAATGGAAAAAAAAGACAAATGTTGGAGGGAATGTGGCAAAATTGGTACACAAACACACTGTTGTCAGAGCTGTAAATTGATACAACCATTCTGGAAAACAATTTGGAGCCATGGCCAAATGCCCATCAAACTGTTCATACCTTTTGGCCCAGAAATACCACTAATAAGTTTGTCTCCCAAAGAGATCAAAGGTGGAGAAAAGGACCTGTTTCTTTACAAATATTTACAGCAGCTCATTTTTGTGGTGGCTAAAACTGGAAATTGAAGTGCTATCCATCAACTGAGAAATAGCTGAACAAGTCGGTGTATATAATTCTAATGGAATAGTGTTGCGCCATAAGATATGATGAATAAGACAATAAAAAAAACCTGAAAGACATATGAAATGATGCAAAGTGAAATGAGCAGAATCAGGAGAATGTTGTACATGGTTACAGCAATAAAATATGATGATCAACTGTGAATTACTTAACAATTATCAGCAATGCAAAGATCCAGGACAGCTCTAAGGGACTCATGATTAAAAAGGCTATCCACTGCCATAAAAGGAATGGACAGAGTCTAAATGTAATTTGAAGCAGAAGAATTGAAGAATTCTTCACTTTATTTCCTCCATTATTTTTTTCTACTGTAAGTGATAGGTATCTTCTTTTACAACATAAACATGGAAATATGTATTGTGTGATAACACATATAACAACATATATCATATTACTTGCCATCTTGGCAAGAGTAAGGAGTGGGAGGGAGGAAGGAAGAAAACATGTATTGCAAAATGTCAGAAAGCTATTAAAATTATATCATCATGTAAATAAATTATTATATCATATATTAATTATAATACTTAATATACTATATTATTATACAATATTATATTCATTAAAAACTCAGAACAAAACAAGAAGCCTTTTCTAATCCTCCTTTAATACTAGTGCCTTCTCTCTCTTTTTTCTTCCTTCCTTCCCTCCCTCTCTTGTTAAAGTATGCCTACATGCTTCATCAATATGCCCCCCCTCTCCCTGCTCCAATTTATCATATATATATCATATTCATATATACACATGTCATATATATGTACATATTTATTAACTGAACAGAGCTGTCAGCAAGTTGTTTCTTGAATTAGATTGTGACCTCTTTGAGGACAGGAACTATCTTTTCCCTTTCTTAGTATTCCCAGTACTTAGTACAGTGATTTGGCACCTAGAAGATATTTTAGTTAATGTTGTTGACTAGCTGTTAACCTCACAGTGCCTCAGGAAACTCTCTAAAAAGATAAATTGCAGTCCAGTTGCCAATCTTCATTGGCAGAGAAGGTTTCCTCCCACAGAATTCTGTACACCTGTGGTATGCAGACTTGTTATATCAGGACCCTTTTACATACTTAAAAATTATGGAGGATCTCTACACAAATAATTTTTATTTAGCTTATGACTATCAATATTTACTAATAGTTTAAATATTTTTATGATTATGAAAATAATTTCTCTCTAAAAAGTCTCAGAGAATCCCAGAGCTCTCAGACCACATTTTGAATAACACTGCTGTAGGTACCAGAGGTGTCAAACTCATGCTCTATAAAACTAAAGTGGGGCAAAAGCAGACCAATATTTAATTAGGAAATATTTAACAAAATAAATGAAAATACAATAAAACATATTGTTAATTTGTGATTTTCTCAGTCAATACATAGTTAGTAATTATCCGTTTTATTTCAGTTTGAAATTATTGCTTTACACTAATGCAATTATATTTCAGGGTGAGGGGGATGACGTAGTTTTGGAGCTAGGGATATAAAGATAAAATTACAATGAAATACTTCCTGCATTCAAGAAGCTTGTATTCTGCTGGGTCAAGGGAGTGTTAAGGATAGACTATCTATAAGTAGATAGTACTTTGCCCTGGAAAGAGTAAGAAAAGTCTAAGATGAAGCAACATTTGGTAAAAATAGAAAAGGATTCCAAAGGGTCCCAGTGAAAGGGGAGAGCAGGGAAAGATAGGGACTCAAGATGGATAGGGCTGAGGTGGATGAGGATTAAGAGGAAAGCAACACCATAAAAGCTATGTATTAGGAAAACCAATCTGTCAGTAATGAACATAGAGGATGGATGCAGTAAATCAGAGTCTAGAACAGGGAGGCCACTTAAGTGGCTATTAGAATAGGTAAGGTGTGAGTAAATGAAGGCTAAATTGGGGTGTTGGTATTAGAAATGAAGAGGAAGATATAAGTAAAACTGACAGGATTTTGTTGCTAACTGGAAATTTACATATTGAGAGGCAGAAGTTAAAGATGACTGAGGTTTCAAGTTTAAGTAACAAGATGAGTGACGGTATCATTAAGAGAAATAGATAAGTCAAGAAGAGGAGATTCTGATTTGGAGAAAGATGAAGAATATGGTTTTAATATGTGGAAGTAGTGGCCAGCCATCCCAGAGGAAATATCTAGCAGCCTGCTGGAAATGTACTCTCTCTAAGAGTTTGGGTAGATGGGAGATAAAGATCTGAGAGCCATCCACCTGGAGATAAGAGTTAATAGGGATTAAGGAGATAACCTTTGGAGGGAGTGTAAAGCAGGGAAAGGAAAGGTCAGGGACAGAACCTTGGAGAGCACCTGCATTTAAGGAATAAGTCCAAGTGACTACCCATAGTAATTGATAATTACCCAATTAATGCCCACCCACGCAGATGTTTTGAGGATAGAGAAGAAAGAAAAATGATTTGTGGCAATATGAGAAGTATTAGGGAGATTCTGAATGGGGACCATAGGGGAAAAGTTAGTGACATTTAAACACTAGTCTGTTTGACTTCATCATCAAGCATTCTAGAAAAAATTATTGAATTTGTCTTTTTTTTTTCTCCTGAGCCTGCTGAAATGCTTTGGGTAAATAGTTTATTTGATTTGACACCCACCACGTAGGAAGGTTGCCCCTTCTGCTCTGCCTATCATGACTGGTATCAGGAAGAGAGAAAGAAAAATTGTGCAGCTGGTAGTACAGTGAACCCAAAAATATACAAAGATGTACCAGAGGGAATAGTCATCAACATAAAGTGAACAAGCACCCAGACTATTGATTACATGCTGCTCACAGAACACCAGGCATTTCTGCCAACTCCTTCCCTCCTCATACACTGAGCTGCAGACAGCATGTTGTACTTTGCATCATCAGTTTTGATGAATAATGCACTGATAAACACTGGAGCCAATATTCTAGAGGAGCTGAGAAGCCAGATGTCATCTGGACCTCCAATAGTTTTAACCCTGGGTCTCTGACAGGCACTGATGCAAACCCTAGGCATGTACTGAGATGGGCTATTGCTAAGCATAAGATCATGTTGAATAGGATGCCATTGTGAAAAATGAATGGGAAAATCAGCTCTGTCACAAACAAGAAATGCAGGGATGGTGGAATATTGTGGTTGCATTTGTTACTTGCTAGTAGCTGCTGCTAAGTAAACTTTAATCCTAAACCAACTAGGAAGGCAAAAACAAAAAGAAAGAGTTGGAAATGATAGAAAAATTGACAATAACCCAGATCTATATGACTACAAATGGACCACAGTGGTAGGCAGATGGAATGAGGTCTCTCCACACTGGAGTTTTGGAAGGGGGTTGGTTATGACAGATTTGAATGTCACCTTCCTGGGAGGGCACATGAGATCCCTGCACACTTGAAGCATTCCAGCAGGAGTGCTGCACAGATCATGTTTTAATTCCACCATTAAAGGTAAATGTTCAAAAGGATCAATTAGACACAAGGTTTCCTCCACTCTCTAACCACAGACCTACCCCACGTTGTTTTATGAGTGGAACCTGGAGTAGGAGCAACAATTGTCTTTGCTCTATTTAATTTCTTCACCTAGACTTTAACAGATTTTTCTGACCCTAAATCCAACAATAGTTTTTGACTCCATCTCTGAACATAGCCTAATTTCCCTCAACCAATCTACTCCAGCTCTTTTCTTCTTTCATTCTCCTCAGCCCTGGCTCTCTCTAGCTTTAGCTTTTTCCCATTCTCTTTCAGTGGTATACCCCAGCTACCCAAACCTAAACTGCCAGGATCAATACCCAACATCTGGCAATAAAATGCATCTTATTTATCCTAGCACCATTTTCCTAATTTTCTAATGTTATTTGTAAAAAACACTAAAAATTTTAAAGGGAGAAAGATCTATGATAGAAAAATTAAATGAATAAATTGAAGCAGATTAATTCATATAGAGGTTAGTTAATTTTGTGAGCATTATTGTCCTTAGTTTTTTATTGTTTAATTATGCTTATAGGAATTTCTGAAGGACCATTTGGCTCACTTTGAAAAAATGTAATCCAATATGCCCAGTAGGAAAGTCATTCTTCCCACTGAAATAATTTAGGTCTGGATGAGAGACCTTACCCTAACTTAGGGTGACTAATCAGTATATTTCCTGAATCTTTATTATTGGATATGAAAAAGGTAAAAGTGCAAACTATGCCTTGGGGTCAGGGTCATTGTCTCTATGGAGGTTAAACTGCTTTGCTGAATTTTTTTTGTATAAACAATCTACTCAAACTTCCCTCCCTCCATCCCACTATCTACCAATCCTTTTCACAAGGTGCAGATGACCCTACTCAATTGTATATCCTTCACAATATTTGATATGATCTACCCAGATGTGAAAGGGACTAATTCTTTACAAGAGGCAAAGGCAGTCCAAATAGGCCATTCCTTTTCATCTGACTCTAGATCCAGGATTCTTTCTTTTCCAAATATTTGTTATTGTTCAGTCATTTCAGTCATGTCCAATTCTTTGGGACACTATTTTGGGTTTTTTTGGCAAAGATACTGGAGTGCTTTGTCATTTCCTTCTCCAACTCACTTTATAGATGAGGATATTGAGGCAAACAAAGTTAAGTGACTTTCCCAAGGACATACAGGTGTTAAGTGTCTGAGACCAGGTTTGAACTCAAAAAAGAGAGTCTTTTTGGCTCCAGACCTAGCACTCTATGCACTATGCCACCTCACTGCCCAAATAAAATGCCCTTGATAAGACCTAAGAGAATAGGTATGCTTTGATAAATGATTTTCTACAGCAGATCACATCTTCACAGTCACAATCTGATCAGGAAGTGCATAAACTATAAAAACTTCACATTGTATATTGTTTATTGATTTTTAAAAGGCATTTGAATAAGTTAAAATGTAGACTTAAAAGTGATACACAAGGTATTTCCCATGCATATTATATAATTATATGAAACTCTCTGCCATGTGCCTGTGGCAATAACTTTGTTCCATTACCTATGGAATACTGACATGAAGCAAGATACAAAACAGGATATCTATAAATGAAGATATAAGACCCATACTCAATGAAGTTATTTGTCAATATTATAGAAACCGTCCTATGCCACATTTAAACAAAAATATTTTCAATTACTGCAAAATTTATTTAATTGAACATGGTATTATACTATTTCCATAAAACTCTGTTATACTAAAAATCATTCTCAGTGAAAGATATTGGTCTAACCATATATTCTGAGAAAACAAACTAGATTTAAAAAATGGTTATCTCCTGCACCGAGTACTAGATTATCAGACTAATAAGTGGATGAGTCCTGAAAAGGAACAATAATCAAAGCACATAATTGAATAGTAGGAAACATTGCTATGTGACGTTTTGGAAAATGTATATTGGTTTAAATCATCCCAGACTACTTTCTGCCAAAAAAGTCACTAATATTTTCAATATTCCCTTCTCCCCAAATAATCTATAAATGATTGAATACCACAAACTTATAGGAAGCCAATATTCCAAAGGATCAAAGAAAGACATGAATATGGTATGAGTAAGTAGGCTGCAGCCTGTGTTCCCAATAATAGAAGTCCATGAAAAGTTGTATTTAAATAATCACCAAGAAAACATGTGAAGAGCAAAGTTGTAACTCCCTCTAGACATTTCTGTTGCTTCATGGGGGTGGTGAAAATGAAGAGGGCCTGGGATCAAGCAAGATAAAATGTGTTCACATTTCCACGTCTTACCTTCCTCTATAGAACATTAGAGGGCTCACAACTAACTATTCAATAGGGAATTTTTTCCAAGTTTACATATGTATGTTTGCATTCCCCTCTCAGATGTGCTTCTGACTTTCTAGACCTCAGTTAAATGCCTCTGCTGCAATATCACTCTAGGTATCTATGTGGCAAAGTGGATAAAATCCAAATATGAATTTGCACAAATCATTTTACCTGTTTGACTCATTTTCCTCAACTGTAAATTTGGAATAAAAATAGTACCTATCATGAAGAACTGTCATGAGAATCAAATAATTTAGCACAGTTCCTGTCACATAGTAGGTGCTATATAAATGGTTATTCTCCATTCCCCAATTGCCAAATGGTCAAAGGAAGGGAAACAAGCAACTTTCAGATGAAAAAAAAATCAAAGCTATCAATCACCATATGAAAAAAATGTTCTAAATCACTCTTGATTGCATAAATGCAAATTAAAATAGCTCTGAGGTACCACCTCACACCTATGAGATTGGCCAAAATGACAGTAAAGTGATAAATGTTGGGAGGGATGTGGCAAAATTGTGATACTAATGCAATGTTTTGCAGTTGCAAACTGATCCAACCATTCTGGAGGGCAATTTGGAACTATGCCCAAAGGGCTATAAAATTGTGCACAGCTTTTACCACTACTAGGTTTGTATACTAAAGAGATCATTAAAAAGGAGAAAGGACCTACCTGTGCACAAAAAAAAATGTTGGCAGCTCTATTTGTGGTGGCAAAGAATTGGAAATTAATGAGGATGTTCATTAATTAGGGATTGGCTGAATGAATTGTAGAATACATTGGTCATAGAATACTATATTGTGCTATAAGAAATGATAAGCAAGATAATTTCAGAAAAAGCTGGCAAAGTCTTCATGAATTGATGCAGAGTGAAATAAGCAGAACCAAGAGAACATGCTACACAGTAACAGCAATAATGTGGAATGATCAGCTATGATAGACTTAGCTACTTTCAGCAACTCGATAACCTGGAACAGTTCAGAAGGATTTATGACAATTAAGCTATCTACCTCTAGAGAAAGAACTGTTAGAGTCAAATGCATGTCAAAGCATGCTATCTTTCACATTTTAATTTATGGTTTTATTTTGGGGTTTTGGTTTTTTTTTTTTTTGAGTATAGCAGTGACCAATTTGGAAGTATGTTTTACATGATAATACATGTATGATCCAGAAAAAAAAAACATAAAAAGGCAAAAGGAAGGTTTAAAAAATACTCATTTTCTTCTCTTTCTCTTTACCTGGAAATTCTTTCCTCTTTTGGGATCTTCTTACCCTAGAACATCCATCTATCATGGCAGCCCTGCTCTCCTACTGGTGAATTCCTCATGGGGCCTTCATTTTGGAAAGGGGCCCAGGACAGTCAATCTTCATTCTCCTTCATCTTCAGTGTTTAAGAGCACATGTCCCACCACAGTGAGACTGAATTTGTGTCCCACTGAAAAGAACTAAAGCACATGACCAGCTCCATGGGAGGTATTCACTAGATAGAAGTTTCTCCTAATGTCTCTATCACATATATATTAGTGCTGGCAGCAAAATTACTTATTCTCTACAAAATAAAAATACAATATATTACAAAATAAATATCTGATAAATAATAAAAAATAAATGCTTGATGACTAAAATCATAAGGAAGTGAAATAATCTTACCGAGAAAACAAGAGAAGGAAATATTAATGAAACGTGAAAGATTACTAATGCACAGGCAAAGAAATGGAAGACAGCATATCATGAGTGAGGGACAGAAAAGTCCAGTTTGTCTGAATAACAGAGTGTGGGAGGGGGACTAATGTTCAGTGAAGCTGGCAAGACAGGTTAAGAAGAGGTTGCAAAGGACTTCAAAAGTTAAACAGAGGAATTATACATTTATCTATACTAGCTTCTTTTGATTAGTGAATAGTTTGCAGTATCATTTAAAAAATTCCCTTAATATGAAAAGCAATTTTATGAACTGAGGTTGACTCTGTGTGGCACAATATCTTGGTTGCCTTAATTCACTACCTGATTTTAGCACTAAATTTACAAGCATCAGTGTTCATGCATAGCCAAAAAAGTTAGATATGCGCTGCTGGGAGAGTTGGACAGAGGCAAGTCTGGGCAGTTTTCATATTGTGATGAGGCTTCTGGTCACACCAAGGAGATGTCTTTTTTTTTTTAATCACTGACAATTTCACTTTATTGGGAGACTCAAGCAATTTTCATTTATTCTGAAAAATGCCGTAGCCAAAGATTCAACATGAAGAAACCAGCAACTCTGAAACTCACAAGAAGGTAAAAAAAATGGCAGGAGGTGGAGAGAGAAGTATTCTACGAGGCAATAATAACAAGTATTACCTGAAGAGAGGGAAAATATGATTTCATTTGGGCAAGTGAAAAATCAGACAAAAAGGCTGAGCTATAAAAATTTCCTTTTAAAATGCTCATTCATCATTCTTTCAATATGACATTCTAGAATTTTGCCACAATGAGAAATGATGTGAAGAATATTATCAGAGAAACAATTGACCAGAAATAGAGGTAGGTCAAATGTAGGAAAACCAAGAGGAAAGAAGTGGACAGAATATATTTCCCATTGATCTAGTCACATAATGCTAAGAAATCTAAAGGCAGAGCCCTCCCCATTCTGTATTTTAGTGAATTGCCTGTCAAGGATGTATAGGAAGATATAGATAAAAGTTGTGCAAGATTACAAGGCTTATATGCATGAATAAGTGAATGAAAAAGTATTTATTAAGTGGTTGCCATGTGGCTATCACTGCTAAGTACAGAGGATACAAATATAAAGGAGAAACAATGCCTAACTTAAAGGAGCCTACATTCTAATGGAAGGGAGACTATATGTCTATCTATCTATCTACCTACCTATCTTTCAATCACCTACAACTTACAGCTATACATATAGATATAGAAGTAGGTTATATAGATAACTATTATACATAGATGCTATAGATTATAGATATAGATAGATACATAGACATAGGTACAGGTATGAGTATAGATAAATATATACAGAAGGAATCTGGGAAGGATTTCTTTGGTTTGAAATCCTGACTGCAACTTGTAACCTATATGATAAGTGGTAAGTTATTTAAGTTCTTTGAGCCTCAGTTTCTTCCTCTGCAAAATGAATCCTGTCATCCCTTATAACTCTAAAGTTAAAATCCTATAAATCTACTTGCAATCTCTATGACATCTTGCATAATTTAGCTACACTAATCTTCCTATAGCATTGCTTTTTAGCCTGCCATGAACTTGCTCAAAAGCCTTCAATGGTTCCATTATGTCTATTGAACGAATTAGTTTCACATTGCATAGCCTAATATTAAAACTTTTCATTGACTAACTCCCAACCTATGTTTCCAGGTAAGCCTCCTATTATCCTCCTATAGTAATCTATTCCAGTAAAACTGGGTGCTTTGCTATTATCTGAATAAATATCATACAGTGTATCTTTTTTCCCTTCATACATGTTGTCCCCTTTGCCCACATTGTTTCCTCTCATCTCCTGTTTAAGCAAGCTTGGACCAATTCAGATACTCAGGTGTCACCATTTCTATGAAGAATTCCCCAATTAACCAAATTGGAAGTGATATCCCTCCTCTACACTTTATCACTTTTATTTGTTCTGTTCTTATATTTGTTATAACATATACATTTTCCTACATACAGAAACAATTTTTAATAATAATTTTCTGACATTTTAAAATCCATATTGTCTTCCCTTTCCCTTCCCAAGAAGACAGGTAATATGATATAGGCTATACCTGTGTTACCATACAATACGTATTTCCATGTTTGTTGTTTTGTGAAAGAAGACATACATTGCTTAAACTAGAGAAAAATTCATGGAGGAAATAAAGTGAAGAGTGGCATTCTTCAATCTGCATTCAGACTTTTCAGTTCCTTCTATGGCAGTGGATAGCCTTTTTCATCAAGCATATGTACATTTAAATCAAAGTTATTGGAATACATTTGGTTTCTTGTCTACTAGACTATAAGCTTTTAGAAGTCAGGAACTCTGTCTTTTTCAGCTTTGTATCTGCCTCAGTGTCTTGCATATAGAATCTACTGAATAAATAAATGAATAAATGCATGAATGATGTGCAACAGCCTCAAGTCAAACATTAGATTGAAGTGCTAGTTAATGTTCAATGCAAATGAAAATGTAAGAAAAGTCACCCTTTCCTTGAGGGCTGAATAATTTAATTTACTAAATCTATCAGGAAAGACAAACAAAGGTATAGCTATACCTCAAGCATTTTCGTGTTTTTGTTTGCTTACATTCAACATTAAATAGTCCTCAAGTTAAGGCTGAAGACTAGTTCATTGACCAACATTGACTGTGATCAACTCCCTCAACCTGATTAGTCCTGTACAAAATATGACATAATTATTCATGTACAAAAAACCCCAAATCAAATCACCAAAATATTCATTGAGGACTAATTGCCAGGTTAAAAATATCAGACAAATTAATAGCCTCTAGAAAAGAAAAATAAATCAACTTCTGTTTCTCTATAAAGAAGAGTGATCCTCAGATTAGTAGGAATAGAATAAATAAAACTGACATGTAAATGAAACTGTAAATTAGGAAATATTAATAAGGAGATGATAAGAATGCATATAGCTGACTCACACAAGGAAATCAAGTCATGAAGCCCAAATAAAATCCATAACAGGTAACTGAAAGACCAGGCAGATGGAAATGTTAAGTCATTGTTGTTGATCTTTGAGTTACAGGTACTAGAGACAGGCAAACACTCTCCTTCATAAAAAGGAAGAAGATGAAGAAACAGAGAGACAATGTAATCCCATACCATGTGACCACCATAAACTGAAAGTCTTAAGGCAAGAGGGGAATAAGAATAAAACTTTGTCAGGTTCTTATAGCCAGATTCTGTTTGGTTGTTTTCTCCCTTTGTTCCATGTGCAGTGAGCTCAGTGCTGGTATGAGTCACTGTCAATGGTTCTTGAATCACCAGATGGAAAAGCACTGAATCCCAAGCCTATGCCTTCCACCATGAAGGGGAAGAACTGAATCTTTGACATAGAACTTTTGAGTCTTGAAAGAATGAATAGATGAATGAATAAAAAAAAAACATTTATTAAGTATTTATTATGTGTTAAGCCCTGAAGGAAAAGGGGGGAAAGAAGACATTCACTTTTTACAAGGAGCTCACACTCTAATTGAGGAAAGCAACAATTGTGGTAGAATTCAGCTGCAAGGTAGATAGCAAGCCCTGAGGGTACTGAAGGTATAGAGCAGATAGCAAAGCCCAAAAAATCTTAGAATATACCTGGCTGTTTTCCTCACAGAAGCCCACCACCATTGGGAAGGAAAAAATGGGCCTAAGGAGCACAAGGAACAGAGTAGAGAAGAGATTCTGAGTTTCCTCCAGCAGAATTAGGAATGCTTATTAGCATTTGACCAGGACAGGAGAAAAGGGGACATGGTAGGAAAGATAGGGGTAGATAAGCTCTGGGGTGAGTAGGAGGACAGTCCCTTGTCACATCAGCTCCAGCAAGAGCCCTTTAGGAGCCCCAGCTTAGGGCTTTTAGGGTGGTATCTCAGTAGCCAGGTGTACAAAGCATTCAGCTGTCTCAGAGTAGAGATCCCAGATGGCCATCTTCCAGTGATAGAGACAGAAGTTGGATCCCAGTTGGCACCAATTCTGTCTGGGACCCTACTACATGGCCTAAATCAAACATCAGCAGATATACAAATATGTACCAGTATTATATACATTTAGTATCCTATTCATGGGATGAAGGGTCATGGAGATTTAATGGTGACTTTCTAAGAACTCCAGGGTTTTGACTAACATATGCCTTCCTGAAAAATTGCCTGATTCTAGGAGTGGGAAAAAATCCTACAGTTATGAAGCTATGGGGCTTATTAATATATATTAATATATATTGCTTATTAATTTTGTTGGTAAATAGAATAAACATATGCCTTAATATATTCTCTTTGTCCCTGTGGAAAGTGGCTCCATTATCTAAAACCGTGAAATATAAAATTTAGGAATGAAACAGTTTCCAGTAGAATGGAAGGTCAGGGCTAATTCTGATTGAATATACCTTAGACTAACAAAATAGCAGAGCCTTTCTGAGAATAGTGAACTTGGAGATGGAAAGTTGCTCACTCTCTGACTTTGATATTCCCCTAGTATTTCTACTCAGCAGGATAAAGCATTGTAACTCTCAGAGTGAATGTGACATGTTGATTGTTGTTTAGTTATCTTAAGTCATGTCCAACTCTTTGTGACCCCCCTATCTGGGGGGATTTCTTAGCAAAGACATTGGACTTTTTTGTTATTTCCTTCTCCAGCTCATTTTATAGATGAGGAAATTGAGGCAAATTGGGTTAAGTAATTTGTCCAGGATCATACAGCTATTCTCTGAGTCCAGATTGACCCACTATCCACTTGGGCACCAGATATGGTCATAGGATTATATATATATTGAGATAGAAGGAATGGGAGAAGCCATATTAGAAGTTTACTTCTTCATTCTACAGATAAGGAAACTGAAGCCCCAAAAGCAAAAGATCAAGGTTATGGCAGTGTTAAGTGTCAGAAAGATCCTTTTCCCTCTAAATTAAATTCTTCTAAAGTGGTCCAGAATCCTGTGAAATACCATGTAAAAGAGCTAATTATTTAAATAATTCAAGAATCTGTGATTTCATCAGTGTGAGTAAACTTTCCACCAGCACAGATTCCAACCCCTCTATGACTTAGTAGATGGTCTGTGTTACTAAGGCCAAAAATGTATTGCCATACATCCAACCTGTTTATTTCTTCTGCATTTGGATGGGCTGATAGTCAGTCCACCCAATTCATTACTTTGCCTATACTTAAAGCCTCTCCAGATTAGTAGAACCTTCTAGAACTTATATTTCCTTGACCTGTTCTTCAAGAATACAGGTTCTCCTTCATCCTGTTACTAGGCATGAAAATGGTACTTTTATGGAAGAATGAGATCTCAGGCTATAGTAGCAGAAACATCATGGTCAGACATGATGCTACCCATCATGTCTGCAGAAAAGAAGCTTTAGTTAGGACATGATAATTTTCTAATATTTGAAGGCATGTCACTTGGAAGGGGTAATGGACATTTTTTTCCACTTGACCTGATAAGGTAGAATGGAGAACAATAGGTAGAAATTGAAAAGCAACAGATCTCAACTCAAAATAAAGAAAAATATAATAATAATAATAGCTAGCATTGATGTCACACCCACTATGTACCAAGCACTATACTAAGTATTTTATAAAATTATCATTTTCACCTTCATGGATCCTTAGGAGATAAGTGTCATTATCCTCATTTTCCACATGAGAAAACTGAAGCCAATAAAGGTTAAGTAACTTGTCCAGGGTCATACAGCAGGTATGTTTCTGAAGTGGGATTTGAACTCATCTTTCTGACTCTTGGCCCAATGGCCTATCTAAAATGCTACTTCATTGACCAAAAATATTCATAATAATTATCAATTTTAAAAAGTAGATGTGTGGCCTCAGCAGAAAGTAGATTACCTAACAATGGAGGTCTTTAAGACAATAGATATCACTTGTTAGTGATGTTATAGATGGGCTTCATGCTTGGGATGTGGGGTTGGATTAGAGCAAACATTCTCAATTAGAAGATGATTTTTTAAAAAATATTTTGAAAAAGAAATTTGGATGAAATAGAATATTCAGATAGTCAAGTTGTTTTAGTTAAGACTACAAAGAAAAGTTAGCAGCTAGTGCAGAGTGCCTGGAACTTGGGATTCATTCTGTTGTCATTAAGGAACTTTTGAAGGTTATTGAGCAAAAGAGTAACAAGTTATTTTAGAAGGACTCCAAAGGGAAGAAGTGCAGTAAGGGAGATGAGCCTGAAGAAACAGAGGTCAGTAAAAAGACCATTGCAGCAATTCCTAGATAAGGTAATAAGGGCCCAGATCTTCTTGGTGACAATGGGAATGGAAAGCAAGGGTCAGATCTGAGACATAAAGAAGGAAAACTTGGCATGGGACTCAATATGGTAGTAAATGGAGAGAAACCAAATATGATTCTAAGATTTTAAATCCACAATTAATATGTTAAAATTCTTCAAGACACTGTTTTTGAAATGAGTTAAATATTTCCACTCTAATTTTGTTATTCATTTGCTTGAAAAACTTTCTATTTTTCCACAAAACAGAGGTAAAAGTGAGCATAAGCCTTAAATAGTTAACATATAAATCTGAATTAGCACAGTCTAAATTTATTCATTTTTCCTTTGACTTCAACTTGCTTATCAAAGTCGAAACCACAGAGAATAATACCTGATATTCACATAGCATTTAAGGCTTCCAAAGTATTATCCATCCCTCTCTCTCTCTCTCTCTCTCTCTCTCTCTCTCTCTCTCTCTCTCTCTCTCTCTCTCTCTCTCTCTCTCTTTCTCTCTCTCCCCTCTCTCTCTCTCTCTCTCTCTCTCTCTCTCTCTCTCTCTCTCTCTCTCTCTCTCTCTCTCTTTCTCTCTCTCTCTCTCTCTCTTTCTTTCTCTGTATATATATATATGTATATAGATAGATAGATAGATAGATAGATAGATATATGTATATATATAAATATATGTATGTATGTATTTCTCTCTCTCTCAAGCCTACCTTGGTATTCCCAATCTTGTGAAGTAAATATTCAGGTACTATTAACCCTATTTAATAAGAGAGGAGACTGAATGCCTGTCATATACGACCAGTAAATTCCATGAAAGAGACCCCAAACATAGGCATCTCCTGATTCCAAGTTGAGCATGCTCTCCAAAACATCAGGTGAGAATAGGGGAGAATTCTTAAAAAATGAAGAGCATTTCCCTGAAAAAGAATACTCGTATAAAATATGTTTAATACAAAAAAGAAGAGCAGTATAGGCCCAGGAAGATAGACATTAAATAAACAATGACTAGTGCATTTCAATCACCCAGACAATGACTGATATAATGAATAGAATCAGAAGGATGCCTGCCTAGAAATGTAGGACTGAAATGTTTCCTCACAGTTTGTGAAGCAATCAACAAGACCAGGGGCGATTCTGGAGTTAGGCCAAGGAAAGGAGAGTAGGTAAAATGAATACTGTAACATAAAAACAAGGAAACCCCTAGGGGAACGTTATCATTATATCACCAGATTGGAACACACTTCTGAGGATATTTGTGAATGGTAATGGAAGTATAAAAATACTGGGAATGTGGAAAGAGTTGAAAAAAGTTGATTGGAATCAACTATTGTGCTTTATATTGGTAGAGTATGCAGAGAGAGAGAGAGAGAGAGAGAGAGAGAGAGAGAGAGAGAGAGAGAGACAGACACACAGACAGAGAGAGAGAGAGAGAGAGACGAGAGCATTTACTTACTGAAAACCAATTCTAACAATACACATGAATGATACATTAAAAATTGTTTAAAATACAATAATAGGACTCAATTTCCTTGGTTAAATACCAATGATGGTAAGATATTCAATTATAGAAATTTTAAAGAATCAAAATGGGAACGCTTAAAGTTTTAAAATAAAAATATATTTAAGGGGAATGGCTGAACAAGTTGGAGCATGTGGTTGTAATGGAATACCATTGTGCCATAAGAAATGATAAACAGGATGAGTTCAGAAAAACCTGGATAGACTTGTATGAACTGATGTGAAGTAAGCAGAACCAGGAGAACACTGCATACAGAAAGAGAAATATTATACAATTATAACTGAGAAGTTACTAAATCATTATGAGCAAAGCAAGTTTCCAAGATACCTACAAGGAATTAATGATGAAAAATGTTGTCCACAGCCAAAGAAGGAAGGAACTGTTGAAATCTTATTGCAGATCAAAGCATGCCGTCTTCTACTTTTTTCTTTCATGTAATAGTTATTTTTGTGTGTGATATGTGTCTTCTGTCATATGATCAATATATATTGTCTGAAAACACTGGTAGTTACTGCCTCAGGGGAGTGGTGGTGGAGGTGGGAGAGAAAGAATATGATTTCTAAAATGTTACAACAATTGTCAAAAAAAATATTTCTACATTAAATAAATAGAAATATGTATAACAAATATATTTTATATAATATTTTAAATTTAGCTGTCTAAATCAATTATTAGTCAGTCATCTCCATTTCTCCTTTCCTAGCTTTTAAAAATTGATAATGCCATTATGGGCTCAAGTCCACTACCAATCTATGTTGTCTAGGTAATGAAAAAGATGGAAGCAGGAAAGAATATAGGCTCCCAAGGCTTGTATCCTTGGAAAATTTAGTAGTTAGAGATAAGAAAGTGGATGATGTAACTTTATAGTTGGCTAGTAAATTTATCCATCCAAATTTAGGGTCAAGAGAATAAAACAGACATCAAGTGTAAGGTCTGAGAGAGGGCCGGTACCTTTTCTGGAAATGTTAGAGGAGAAGTAGAATAGAAAGTTCCTTTAGACTTCTATAAATCAAGCCAACTAAATCAAGCTTACTTCTCTTCTTCTTACATGGAAGGAAACAAAGCCAGTGAAGACATTTTTGCAAATGTGTTACTGAATAGTGTTGTCATAGGCACAATGGAACAGAAATACTCCCAAATCCATCAATGTTACAAATAAAGGTAAATACCACAGGTATATTTATATACATTAAGGTCTTATACTAATCCTCATACTCACAACAAATTTAAGAATTAACCAAAGGAACTGTAATTCCATTTTAGATTAATTTTTTAAATTATCTTTACATTCATCTGAAAATAAAATATGAGATTAGAAATGTGAAGATAAGATTAACTTTCCCTTTGTCTACTTTTGAATTAATCAACTGAAGTGAATATACCCCTACTTAACCGCAAAGTAAGGGAAGTCCACAAATTAGTTACTACAGGAGTTTACACCTCCAAAATCAAATACACTCCTACTTAATTCCTAAGTAGGGGAGGTCTATAAGTCACTTCCAAAAGTAAGTGACAACTCAGAAGCAAATGACTGCCCCCTGGATAGTGCTCAGTAAATTTAAAGACTGTAATTGGTCCCTGTAAAGTGAAGGAATGGTCAGAAAGTAATATGGGAAAAGCACTATAAAAGCCTTGAATTTCCTATCCAAACACACTTTCTTCTTTGGACTTGACTTTGGAGGACTCCATCTTGGTGTGAATCTTAAAACTGCTCAGACTCTACTTCAGAAGATTTGATTAAGCTATTCCCCATTTTCTACAATGGAGGTACTTAGTCAGGAATGTATTGAGAACTTTAAAATTACTTCACCCTGCTCAGACAGTGCCTTAGGGGAAGATAAAGTTGTAAAATTCCTGATTGAACAATGAAAAGTCCCCAATTCATACTTATAGTGAAGCAAAAAGCCTAAGCTAGGTGGTCTATTTTAGATCTAATACAAAAAGGTGATAAGTACCCATAAAGGTTAAATTAATCACTAAAAGGTCAAGCAACTTAAAAAGGGAAAACTTAGCAAAGATATGTGAAATACTCAGAAGATATAATCTAATCAGAGAAGGTGATAACAAAAGAAGATGTGAACTAAGAATGGACAGTCCTGGGAAAAAGCGTCTACTGTGATTGGTATATGTGAAATTTTAGGGGAGGTGACATAAGAGAAAATTCTCTTTAAAAGGAGGTCAGGAGTTCAGAGCTGGCTCTCTGAACTTAGTTGGAGTTTGGAGTTAGTTTGGAGTAGCTGACTCTCTGAACTTAGTTGGAGTTTGGAGTTAGTTTGGAGGAGCTGGGTCTCTGAACTGAGTTCAGGAGTTGAGGATTTCAGTGAAGGACTGGAATTTTGCTTTAGGACAATCTTGTGGTGAGTAATAAAAGACTGACTAGTCTCTCTTAAGGCTCAGGCCTAGGCCATTTTACCTATGCCCTCCCTACTATTCTCTCTCTCTCTCTTTCTCTCTCTCTCTCTCTCTCTCTCTCTCTCTCTCTCTCTCTCTCTCTCTCTCTCTCTCTCTCTCTCTCTCTCTCTCTCTCTCTCCCTCTCTCTCTCTCTCTCTCTCTCTCTCTCTCTCTCTCTCTCTCTCTCTCTCTCTCTCTCTCTCTCTCTCTCTCCCTCTCTCCCTCCCTCCCTCCCTTCCCTTAAATTCCTTCATTTGTATTAATTAAAATCTCCATAAACCCAGCTGACTTGGGTATTTTTATATTTGGGACGTTTTCCCATGGCAACCACTTATTCTTTATTTAAATCAAGACACTAAAAATTATCTTTATAGTTTTGGCAATTCACATACTTGAAACCCACATTTTCGCGGTTACATTGGAACCTCAGCTTGGATTCTGACTCTTGGACTGCTTCTGGTAAGAGTGCTCTTAGATCATCTTCCTTTTAGATTACAACATGGGTGAGTAAAAAGGCTGACTCCTTTCCTGGCTTCTGGAGAGATTAATTTCCAGAGAGGCCTTCCTGTTTTGGGGAGGCCACATGGTTATTTACCACCAGGTCCTCTGACTAAATGGTCCTCCGATTGAGGGCACTCTGGTAGGGGGCTAATTATCAAAGCCTGAGTTGAGCCAGGCACTGGAGAAACATTAGGTTGATAAGCTAGATTACTTACTCTATATCCTCTTTTACATTTCTCTACTTTACTCTTTCTATCTATTTTGTAAATAAAACTGCTAAATAAAAAGTCATTTTGATTTGTGTTATAATATCAGTGACCACATTCTTTTATATTTAGTCCAAACATAAATTTTAATCACTACAAAAGGAGCATTGCTCCATTTTCCTGCAGCGTGGTAGCATTGTTGGTAAGAATAAGAAACTGATTTAGGTTTGATTTCCAGTCAAAATATTTCTGCAGTATTTGAAAATGGACCCAGAACAGTTTAGTAGAAAGAACACTGGCCTGAAACTTGGGATATCTGGCTCAATTTACTTCAAAATGTAGTCCCTGCAGGAGTTTCACTATGCTGAAAACATTTAATATACTTACTCATATTAGGTTGGACAGTTATAGATTGTAAGCCTAGCTGTCCTTTCCAATGTCCAATTGATACTTTCATCCCAATAAATCCATGCCATTGTCATTCACAATTTCAAGTGTCATACCTCATTCGACATTATTTTCTTTATCTCATTCAACAGATTTAAACAGGGCTGACTATTTAACCTACAAATAACATTTCTATAGCAATTTTAAGGTTTACAAAGGACTTCCATTAAAACAACTGGATTCCTCTTCCAGGTTAAGATGGCTGCAGTGTATAGGCAGGGCTCTTCCTCTCCTCACTCCTCACCACCAACTGATATAGACTACCTCAAAAGGGCAAAAAAAAGTTCAGATGAGTAAAAGGTATGCACAGTAGGGTGTAGAATTGAAGATAGGTGGGCTTTGGGCATTTCCATGCTATAAGGCAGTGAAATAGCTCCTACCAAAATGTGAGCTGATCAACACTCCCCTAATCCACCAACAGCACCAGAGTCAAAGCCAGAACACCAGAATCAGAGCAAGTGCTGGAAATCTCTAGGCACTCAGGAGCTGGTTAAGAGCCCCATGGACTTATTCCTGAGAGAAGCTAGATTTGAGACCACAGGAGGCTGAGGAATGTGGACCTTGAGTGCAGAGATAGAGCAAAGAGGGGTGGAACACAGAAGCCACTGAAAATAAAAAAGCCTCAGGTAAAAACTGCTCCTTAGCTCAATAAACAAAGAGCCTGCCCTCCTCACTCAGACTTCTGGCTGAGAAGGGAAGAAATAAGCAACATAGCAATAGCCAGTAATGACCAAAAAATACAATCTTCAACCACCAAAAAGAACAAGAGATAGGAATTGAACCTGGATAATTTTTATGGAGAAATAATCCACACTACATAGGAGATATCAGAGGATGACAAACAAGTAAACATACCCAAACGGTAAAAAATGGAAATTGGTCACAAGCTCTTGAAGAGATTAAATCTGAGATGATGAATCAAATGAGGATGATAGAAGGAACTTGGCAAGAAAAGTGGGAAATAGTTCAAAAAGAAAATAACAGTTTAATAGACAGAAATTCCCACTTGAAAAAAGAAGTACAGAAATAAAATGAAATGATAAACAAATTGGAGATCAGAATTAAACAGCTAGAAGCCATGAAAAGTAGTATAGACAAAACCAAAAAAGGATAATCAAAAGATCATAGAGGAAAACTCATCTATAAAGACCAGAATTGGGCAAGTAGAAGCTAATGATCTCACAAGACAGCAAGAATTAATAAAGCAAAGCCAAAAGAATTAAAAATTAGAAGGAAACATGAAATATCTCACTGACAAAATTAATGACCTGGAAAAGAGGTCTAGAAGAGACAAATTGAAACTCATTGGTCTACTTGAAAACCTAGAAATAAACAGAAACCTTGACATCATACTACAAGAAAATATCCAAGAAAACTGCCCAGATGTTCTTCAACAAGAGGACAAAATAGACATTGAAAGAATCCATGCATCACCCTCTACATTAAATCCTCAAAAGACAACCCTCGACTTCCGGTCAAGATGGTGGCTTAGAGAAAGCTAAAGTTCAGATCTCCGGAAACCCTTCCTTACCAATCTCAAACTATATGCTCCTAGGGCACCAAAATTCAAAACGAACAACAGCATAGGCCCTGGGAACCCTCCTCCTGGACCTGGATCAAAAGGTACGGGCCCCCCAAAAGCCAGAACCCAAGATCACTCAGACCTAAGGGGTAGGCAGAAAGAAAGTCCCAGGACCCATCCCCGCCAACCCAGAGCTCTAAGTCCGAGGAAGCTGAGGAAACCTCAGAGCATCAGGGCCTGCTATTCTGAAGGCCACTTCCTGAAAACAACCTGACACAGTTGCGGGAGCACCCAACACAGACAGCAGAGAAACAGAGAGAGATGGGGAGAGCCTGTAGCCCCCTGGCTGAATCCTTCCATCTGAGTCTCACTGAAGGTCCCTGCCTCAGGGCATACTCCGTTCAACCCAGCAGAAGTTAATCCCATCAGGAGCCCTCGGAGCTCCTGGAAGCTGCTCCCCCCCTCCTCCCTTCTCAGAGAGCTGGGTCTTTTGGCCGGCAAAGGCATAGAAACACCTTGCAGACAGTACCAAGCCAGCCTCAGAGCATGGAAGTAAGGCAAAGGAGAAGCATTGGGAGGGAACTGAGGAGGGCAGTAACACCAAAACACCAGAAATTCCTGGCTTCCCTGGGAAGACAGAACAACAACTGCATAGAATGGACAATTTGCCTAGAGCTAAAGCCTCTGAACACCAGACAGAGATAAGAAAAGCTAGACCTCCCCACTCAGATAGAGATGGAAAACAGCACAGAAGCACAAAAGCCTCAAAACTCCAAGAAAAACAAGAAGAAGGGGGCGACTTTGGACACATTTTATGGAGCAAAAATACAAAATATAGAGGAGATAGAAGAAGAAACACAAGCAAATGCTCCAAAACCTCCCAAAAGAAATGGAAACTCTCCAGAATCCCATGAAGAATTTGAATTGGAAAGGATCAAAAAGATGGAAGCCTTCTGGGAGGAAAAATGGGAAATAATGCAAAAGAAATTCACACATCTACAAAACCAGTTTGACCAAAGTGAAAAGGAAAACCAGGCTTTAAAAGTCAGAATTAGGCAACTAGAAGATGAGCAAGAATTAATAAAGCAAAGCCAAATGAACAAGAAATTAGAAGAGAACATAAAATATCTCACTGACAAGGTCATAGACATGGAAAATAGAGGGAGAAGAGACAATTTAAAAATAATTGGACTACCAGAAAAGCCAGAAATAAACAGCAAAGTCGACAGTGTAATACAAGATATAATCAAAGAAAATTGCCCAGAGATCCTAGAATGAGGGGGCAATACAGCCACTGAAAGAGCTCACAGAACACCCTCTACACTAAATCCCCAAAAGACAACTCCCAGGAATGTAATTGTCAAATTCCAAAGCTTTCAAGTAAAAGGAAAAATCTTACAAGAAGCCAGAAAAAGACAATTTAGATATAAGTTCCACTCTGAATGACCGTAAGGCATGGAACATGATTTTCAGAAATGCAGGAGAGCTGGGCCTTCAACCAAGAATCAGCTCTCCATCAAAACTGACTATATACTTCCAAGGGAAAGTATGGGCACTCAACAAAATAGAAGATTTCCAATTTTTTTGCAAAGAAAAGACCAGAGCTCTGTGGAAAGTTTGATATCAAAAACAAAGAGCATGGAATACCTGAAAAGGTAAATATGAATGAAAGGGAAAAAGAGAAAAATGTTATCTTTTTCTGTTATTCAAACTCTCTTCTATAATGACTATATTTATATCAATCTATGTATACTAATATGTGGGGGAATGTAATATGTCAATAGGGGGAAAAAACCAAATAGAATAATCTTTTTCACACAAAGATTCACACAGGAAGGGGAGGGGAAGAAAAATCCAATAAGAAGGAGAGGAAGAGAGTTTTTAATTAAACTTTATTCTCAGGGAAATCAACTCTGAGAGGGAAGAACTTCCAGATCCATTGGGATCTTGAATTCTATCTTACCCAACAAGGGTAGGGAGAAGGGAAAACCAAGAGGGGAGGGGGGAGGGGACACAAAAAAGGGAGGGAAGAAGAGGGGGGAGGGAGAGGGAACAAAAAGGGAGGGACTAGAAAGAGAAACATATCAAGGGAGGGGACAAGGGGAACTGATTTAAAGTAAATCACTGGATTAAAAGGTAGAGTGGAAGAAGAAAGGTTAGAATTATTGAAGGATATCAAAATGCCAGGGAATCCAGTGACAATCATAACTTTGAATGTGAATGGGATGAACTCACCCATAAAATGTAGACAAATAGCAGAATGGATTAGAATCCAAAAAACTACCATATGTTGTCTTCAAGAAACAGTCATTAGGTGGGTAGACACCCACAAGGTCAGAATTAAAGGATGGAGTAAGACCTTCTGGGCCTCAACTGACAGAAAGAAGGCAGGAGTGGTAATCATGGTATCTGATAAAGCCAAAGCAAAAATAGACCTGATCAAAAGGGATAGGGAAGGTAATTATATTTTGTTAAAAGGGACTTTAGATAATGAGGAAATATCACTAATCAACATGTATGCACCAAATAATATAGCACCCAAATTTCTAATGGAGAAACTAGGAGATTTGAAGGAAGAAATAGACAGTAAAACCATATTAGTTGGAGACTTGAACCAACCATTATCAAATTTAGATAAATCAAATCAAAAAATAAATACGAAATAGGTAAAAGAAGTGAATGACATCTTAGAAAAATTAGAATTAATAGACATATGTAGAAAAAATAAACAGGGACAAAAAGGAATAAATCTTCTTCTTAGCACCACATGGCACATTCACAAAGATTGACCATACATTAGGTCACAGAAATATGGCATACAAATGCAGAAAAGCAGAAATAATAAATGCAGCCTTTTCAGATCACAAGGCAATAAAAATAATGATCAGTAATGGTACATGGAAAACCAAATCAAAAACTAATTGGAAATTAAATAATATGATACTCCAAAATTGTTTAGTTAGAGAATAAATCATAGAAAAAATTAATAATTTCATCGAGGAAAATGACAATGGAGAGACATCCTTTCAAACCTATTGGGATGCAGCCAAAGCAGTAATCAGAGGTAAATTCTTATCCCTGAGTGCATATATTAATAGACTATGGAGAGCAGAGTGCAATCAATTTGAAAAGCTAATAAAAAAACTCAAAAGCGATCAAATTAAAACCCCCCAGCAGAAAACCAAACTATAAATCCTAAAAATTAAGGGAAAAATTAATAAAATCGAAAGTGATAGAACTATTGCTTTAATAAATAAGACAAGAAGCTGGTACTTTGAAAAAAAAAACAAGCAAAATAGACAAAGTACTGATCAATCTAATTTAAAAAAAAAGAAAAAAAGAAAATCAAATTAACAGCATCAAAGATGAAAAGGGGGACATCACCTCCAATGAAGAGGAAATTAAGGCAATCATTAAAAATTACTTTACCCAATTATATGGCAATAAATACACCAATTTAGGTCATATGGATGAATATATACAAAAATACAAACTGCCTAGACTAACAGAAGAAGAAATAGAATTCTTAAATAATCCCATATCAGAAAATGAAATCCAATAGGCCATCAAAGAACTCCCAAAGAAAAATCCCCAGGGCCCGATGGATTCACAAGTGAATTCTATCAAACATTCAGAGAACAGTTAATCCCAATACTATACAAACTATTTGACATAATAAGCAAAGAGGGAGTTCTACCAAACTCCTTTTATGACACAGACATGGTACTGATTCCAAAATCAGGCAGTTCAAAAACAGAGAAAGAAAAGTATAGACCAATTTCCCTAATGAATATAGATGCAAAACCTTAAATAGGATACTAGCAAAAAGACTCCAGCAAGTGATCAGAAGGGTCATCCACCATGATCAAGTAGGATTTATACCAGGGATGCAGGGCTGGTTCAATATTAGGAAAACCATCCACATAATTGAACACATCAACAAGCAAACCAACAAGAACCACATGATTATCTCAATAGACACAGAAAAAACCTTTGATAAAATACAATCCATTCCTATTAAAAACACTAGAAAGCATAGGAATAGAAGGATCGCTCTAAAAACTAATAAACAGTATATATCTAAAATCATCAACTAATATCATCTGCAATGGGGATAAACTAGATGCATTCCCAATAAGTTCAGGAGTGGAACAAGTAAAGACATTGTTCTAGAAACACTAGCAGTAGGAATTAGAGAAGAAAAAGAAATTGAAGGCATCAAAATAGGCAAGGAGAAGACCAAGTTATCGCTCTTTGCAGATGACATGATGGTCTACTTAAAGAATCCTAGAGATTCAACCAAAAAGCTAATTGAAATAATCAACAACTTTAGCAAAGTTGCAGGATACAAAATAAACCCACATAAGTCATCAGCTTTTCTATATATCTCCAACACAGGTCAGCAGCAAAACCTAGAAAGAGAAATCCCATTCAAAATCACCTTAGACAAAATAAAATACCTAGGAATCTATCTCCCAAGACAAACACAGGAACTATATGAACACAACTACAAAACACTCTCCACACAACTAAAACTAGACTTGAGCAATTGGAAAAACATTAACTGCTCATGGATAGGATGAGCCAATATAATAAAAATGACCATCCTACCCAAACTTATTTATCTATTTAGTGCCATACCCACTGAACTCCCCAAAAATTTCTTTACTGATTTAGAAAAAAAACATAACGAAGTTCATTTGGAATAACAAAGGATCAAGGATATCCAGGGAAATAATGAAAAAAAAAACACAAATGATGGGGGCCTTGCAGTCCCAGACCTCAAACTATATTACAAAGCAGCAGTCATCAAAACAATTTGGTACTGGCTAAGAGACAGAAAGGAGGATCAGTGGAATAGACTGGGGGCAAACAACCTCAGCAAAACAGTGTACGATAAACCCAAAGATCCCAGCTTTGGGGACAAAAATCCACTATTCGATAAAAACTGCTGGGAAAATTTGAAAACAGTGTGGGAGAGATTAGGAATTGATCAACACCTCACACCCTATTCCAAGATAAATTCAAAATGGGTGAATGACTTAAACATAAAGAAGGAAACCATAAGTAAATTGGGTAAACACAGAATAGTATACATGTCAGACCTTTGGGAGGGGAAAGACTTTAAAACCAAGCAAGACATAGAAAGAGTCACAAAATGTAAAATAAACAATTTCAACTACATCAAATTAAAAAGCTTTTGTACAAACAAAACCAATGTAACTAAAATCAGAAGGGAAACAACAATTTGGGGAAAAAGCTTCATAGAAACCTCTGACAAAGGTTTAATTACTCAAATTTATAAAGAGCTAAATCAATTGTACAAAAAATCAAGCCATTCTCCAATTGATAAATGGGCAAGGGACATGGATAGGCAATTCTCAGATAAAGAAATCAAAACTATTAATAAGCACATGAAGAAGTGTTCTAAATCTCTTATAATCAAAGAGATGCAAATCAAAACAACTCTGAGGTATCACCTCACACTTAGCAGATTGGCTAACATGACAGCCATGGAAAGTAATGAATGCTGGAGGGGATGTGGCAAAGTAGGGACATTAATTCATTGCTGGTGGAGTTCTGAACTGATCCAACCATTCTGGAGGGCAATTTGGAACTATGCCCAAAGGGCAATAAAAGAATGTCTACCCTTTGATCCAGCCATAGCACTTTTGGGTCTGTACCCCAAAGAGATAATGGGGAAAATGACTTGTACAAGAATATTCATAGCTGCACTCTTTGTGGTGGCAAAAAATTGGAAAACATGGGGATCCTCATCAATTGGGGAATGGCTGAACAAATTGTGGTATATGTTGGTGATGGAATACTATTGCACTCAAAGGAATAATAAAGTGGAGGAATTCCATGGAGACTGGAACGACCTCCAGGAAGTGATGCAGAGCGAGAGAAGCAGAACCAGGAGAACATTGTACACAGAGACTAATACACTGTGGTACAATCGAACATAATGGACTTCTCCATTATTGGCGGTGTAATGTCCCTGAACAATCTGCAGGGATCTAGGAAAAAAAAAAACACTATCCATAAGCAGAGGGCAAACTGTGGGAATAGAAATACCAAGGAAAAGCAAATGCCTGACTACAGTGGTTGAGGGACAGGTCAGAGGAGAGACTCTAAACGAACACTCTAATGCAAATACTAACAACATGGCAAAGGCTTAGAATCAAGAACACATGTGATACCCAGTGGAATCACGCTTTGGCTATGGGGGGTTGGGGGGAGGAAAAGAAAATTATCTTCGTCTTTAATGAACAATGCTTGGAAATGATCAAATAAAATATTATTTTTTAAAAAAAGACAACCCTCAGGAATGTAATTGCCAAATTCAAGAGCTTCCAAACTAAGGAGAAAAATATTACAAGAAGCCAGAAAGAGATAATCCAGATATAAAGGAGCACCAAACAGGATTACACAGAATCTGGCAGCCTCTATACTAAAGGATGACAAGGCTTTGAATATGATATTCAGAAAGGCAAGAGAATTGGGTCTATAACCAAGGATCACCTACACATCAGAAATGACTATATATTTCCAGGGGAAAGTATGAGCATTCAACAAAATAGAAGATTTCCAAGTATTTGTAAAGAAAAGACCAGAACTAAACAGAAAGTTTGTTATCTAAATTTAAAAATCAACAGAAATGTGAAAAGGTAAATAAGAAAGAGAGGGGAAATAAAAAAATTTAATTTTTTCCTCTAAGGGTTTTAATAAGGTCAAGTTGTTTATATTCCTATATGGAAAAAATGTTATTTGTAACTATCAAATATTGTATTCACTATTATAGGAGTTGGAAGAATTATTCATAAGTAAAAACTGGGGAAATAAGTAGTCTAAAATGATATGCAAAAAAAGAAAATGGGGGAAAAAAGATGAAGATGGCATCAAGAGAAACTTGAATGAATAAGAAAAAGGTAGGATATTCTATACCACACAAAGAGGTGCATGGGAAGGTGAGGGGAAGAATACTATTATAAAAAGGAGAGGAAGAGAGGGTTAATAAGTAAGCATGAGTTCCTCCAGGGGTCCAGTTCCTCCAGTCTAACTCTGAGTCAGAGAATCCTCCATACAACTTGAATCTTGAATCGAAAATATCTTCTTCTGGCCTCTGGTCCTCTTTTTAAATATCATTTTCTCTTGTGTCACCTCCCCTAAACTTCACATCTACCAATCACAGCAGATGTTTTTCTCCAGGACTGCCCACTCTTTAGTTTACACCTTTTGGGTTTTTTTTGGGGGGGTGGGGTTACTTAACACGTTTTTTGGTAGTTCACCTTTTGTAGTTATTTAAAATATTTTGTAGATTAAAATCTAAAACTAGATTGTGAATTATAATTCACTATTCCCAATAAAGGAAGAGCTAAGTACCTTCATTGTTACAATCAGTAAATAGTTAAATCCAATCTTCACAACACAGAGATGGCTGATCTTTTTTAGTATGTAGGAACAGGGGCCAAGAGGCAGATCTGTCATTTGTTACCCTATAATAGATCACAGATTCATTGGGAACTGAGGGAGTGGTCTGCTCCTAGGCATCCCAGGATGAGGAACTAGTTTGAAATCCAGGCTGTGTATTGAGTGAAAACCAGAAGCAAAAAGCAATTATGTCTTTCTGACTCCAAGAGCAAATCATAGCAATGATCACAATTCTAATCTCCAGCCAGGTCTGAAACCCATAGCAGAATAATCAGGACAGAAAACTCAAACTAAAGAGGAAGACTAAAGTTCTGTTATTCTGACTAAGTAGAGCTTTCCAGCTACATGATCATAGTTATATTCACCCCCAGTCTATTTGAGTTCCAAACAAGAGCAAGGCCATAGATATATTGTTCATACCCAAACATAAGTCAGACCAGGAGGGTAGCAACCTAGCTTTGCTGTACTGAAAGCTTGCAGCAATAAGAAGGAAAAGAACATAACTTAAACCCAGATATTCCCTCCAGAAGTATACAGAATGTGGCCTTAACACAAAATCCAAAGTTGGGAAATAGGTCAGAAGAATGAGCAAACAAAAAAGATTCCACCATAAAGTAATGGCAAAGTAATTCCACCATAAAGACTTGACACAAATCCAGAAAAACAAATTAATTCCAATATATCTATGAGGAAAGATTTAAAAAGTACCTTGGATGCAGTTTCAAATAAAATTATTATGATGTATGAAGCAAGAATTTTAATATAATTTTTACAAATAAAATGAAAGAGGCAGAAGAAAGAAATGAGAGTTATGGGAGAAAGATTTTAAATGTAAATGGTATCTTAGCAAAAGGTACCAAATCTGTCCCAAGCAACAAACTCCTTGAAAAATTAGAATAGTTGAAAGCGAAGTTAATATTTCATGAGACAATAAGACATGGTAATGTTAAAATACTGAAAATATAACAGGAAATTTGACAACTTACAGAAAAAAAAACAATTAGCCTAAAGAAACAGATCAAAGAGAGATAATTTAAGAATCACTAAACTGAATGCTAATACCAAACAAATGCCAATGCATAAAATTTTAGGAAATTATAAAGAAAACCAGCCAGATCTCTTAGAACCAGAAGGGAAAAACTAAAAAGAGAAAGAATCTACTGGTCACATATATATAGAAACCTTAATATGAAAACTCCTAGGCAGATTCTAGTCAAAATTTAGACCTTCCATATTACCCCCAAGTGAAAACTCTCAGTAATATTATGCTTGAAATTCAGATTTTCCCTATTAGAGGGAAAAACACTGTAGTTCATTTAAAAAGAAAGAATTCAGAAGAGGCGGAGTCAATATGGTGGCCTAGAAAGAGCAGAAGTTCAGACCTCTGAATACCCTTCCTAACTGATCATAAACTGAATGCTCTCAGAGGACTGAAAATCAAACTTAACAACAAGACAGAGCTAAGGAACCCTCCTGCTGGACTTAATTCAAAAGGTAAGCCCCCCAAAAAGCCGGAATCCTAGAACACTCAGGTTTAAGGGGAAGACAGAAGGAAGGTCCCAGGACCCATCCCCCCCTCCCACCCAGAGCATTGAGACTCCCATACCCCAGTGGCAGCAGGAAATTCTGGGAGGGCAAAAGTGCTGGTCTGGAGGGCGTACATTGCAACCAGGGCTGTGATAAGGTCAGAATCTCCAACACAGACAGCGGAGAAGGAGCTAGAGAGAGAGAGCATAGACCTGGCAGTCTGGCCAGAGCTGTGGAGATCCTCCATATTTGCTCCAGACTTCCAGGAAGTTTTGGACCAAAGCACACCCAACCCAACTAAGCTGAACTTAATCCCATCAAAAGTCCCCAGAACTCAGGAAAGCCCAGGTTCCACACCATCCTCATTGACTGCTGGCCTTTAAGCCAATCAAAAGCCTCCAGAGGCCAGGGAAGCTGAAACCCCCAACAACACTCTCCCTGAGACTACACTGAGAGATACTCGGTTAAAGCTCCAAGAAGGGAGACTGACAGAAGCCACCAAACCAAAAAAAAAAAAAATGATAGGAGCAAGAGCACAGACAAATACAGGGAGGAAAAAAGGGGTGAATTTGAGCAAACAACAGAAAAAGAAGAAAGAAACTACAATAGACAGCTTGTACTCAGCAAATGGAACAGGGGGGAGAGATCAGCAAACAATAAATCAGAAATCCCAGCGAATTGGATACAGGCTGTGGAAGAACTCAAAACACAATTAAGAGAAGCTGAAGACAATTGGGGAAAGAACTTAAAAAATTAAGATAAGTCTTCTGGAAACAGAGGCACTTGAACTAAAAACGAGAAAATAGTGTCTTGAAAGGCAAAATCAACCAGCTGGAAAACGAGGCAAAGGATATGAAAGAGGAGGTGAAGAAGATGAAAGATGACCTTGTAAATCTTGAAATTTCTCAGACTTGTGAATATTAAAAATTTCCCCATCGGGGAATTCTCAATTGGAACAATTCCCTACTGGAAACATTCCCCATTTTGACTGTGAGAACTTGCCAGGATCAGAAATGGGAGGACCTCTACTCCACCCATACTTAAGACTGCTTTAGGGGAGAAAACTCCTTGCTAAACAATGAAAGTACTTAGACCCATACTTATGAAGAGGAAAGGAGTTCTTTGAACCATGCCTGTTTTTAGAATTGATACAATGGGATGCTAGGTACCTATAAAGGTTGGGCAACTTGTAAACTTGCCAGGAACAAAGAGGTGAAAACTTACTTAGAGGTTTTCTCTTGAGGGGATTAGTCGACCCAGCAGTGTTTTTTCTGATTCAAACTTACTAAAGGGATTAAGTTGACACAGCAGTATTTTTAGAATGGGTTGTCCTTTGGAAAACATCTACAGTGATTGGTAGATGTAAGGACTTAGGGGAGATGACATAGGAGAAAACCCCTATAAAAGAAAAAGCAGAATCTCTTGAGAGGAATCCTTTTGGAGAATCTCTGATGAGGATCGCTTGGGAAGAATCTCTTGAGAGAGGCTCTGGAGAAGGGAAGCTCTTGGAGGACAATCTCTAAGGAGGTCCCGCTGGAGCTCCTCTGAAGGGACTCTATCCCTCTGGAGGCTCTGGAGAGAGGCCCTTTGAAACAGTCTCTGGCTGGATCTCTCTTTGAGGAGGACTCTGCCTGGAACTCTCTCTGGTGAAGTCAGCTGAGATGGAGCTGGCCTGGTGTCACTAGAATCCTTGCTTAGACAGACCTTGTGGTGAGTGATAAAAGACTGACTGACTGATCTCTCTCTCTTAAGACTCAGGTCTAGGCCATGTTGGTTTAAGGCCCTTCAAATGTATACTTCTCTCTCTCTCTCTGTCTCTGTCTCTGTCTCTGTCTCTGTCTCTGTCTCTGTCTCTGTCTCTGTCTCTGTCTCTGTCTCTCTCTCTCTCTCTCTCTCTCTCTCTTTGATTACTCATTGTATTATTAATTAAAAATCTCTATAAACTCCACTTGACTTGGGTATATTCATAATTGGGAATATATTCCCTGGCGACCACCTTATATTTGATTTAAAAACCAAGACACTGTAGTGAAACATATTTTCTGCGGTCAAATTTACTCATCCACTCTTATATCTACTATAATTTATATCTACAACTATTTTAATCATTAAAGTTTATCCCTCACCAAGTTTAAATGTTATAACCTCCAAAGAAAATCAGACCAGAAGGAGAGGGATGGCCAAAAAGCCAGGAATGAAATCCAGTCTTTAAGAACCAGAATACAACTGGAATTAAGTGACCTCACAAGGCAACAGGACACTATAAAACAGAATGAAAAGAATGAAAAAAAATGAGAAAATATGAAACATCTCATTCACAAGACAGAAGATTTAGAAAATCGTTCAAGGAGAGACAATTTAAGAATCATAGGTCAACCAGAAGACCATGACAAAAGAAAAACCTGAACATAATACTACAGGAAATTATTCAGGAAAGCTGTCTCGATATCCTAGAACAAGAGGAGAAAGTGGAGATTCAAAGAATCCACAGATGACCTCCTGTACTTAATCCCCAACTGACAACACCCAGGAATGTTATAGCCAAACTCAAAAAAGATCAGACCAAAGAAAAAATATTACAAGCTGCCAAGAAGAAGCCATTCAGATACCATGGAAACACAGTAAGGATAACTCGGGATCTGGCTACATCCAAACTGAAGGACCAAAAGGCATGGAATATGATATTCCAGAAAGCAAGGGAACTAGGTCTACATCCAAGAATAAAATAACCATCAAAACTGACTATATTCTTAGAGGGGAAAGTATGGTCATTCAACACAATAGAAGAATTCCAAGCATTCGTAAGGAAAAGACTAGACCTGAACAAAAAATTTGATGTCCAAGCACAGAACTCAAGAGAATCATCAAAAGGTAATTTAAAAAGAGGGGAAAAAGAAAAACAAAACAAATGAACAAAAAAATTTTAAAGAGACTCAATAAGTTAAAATGATGTGTATCCCTATAAGAAAAGAGGTCATTGGTAATACTTAAAAACTGTTGCTATGACCTGAGCAGCTAGAAGAATTACACTTAGAGGGAACAGTGACAAACTGTATAGGATGAAAGGACAAGACATATATAGGTATATAGATATATGCATGCATAAATACATATACATATGTATATATATATACACACAAATAGAGCTAAAAGAAGAGGTTAATACTAAAAGAAATGGGAAAGAAACAAATGGGGGTAAATTTATATTTCACAAAGAAGCTCATGGCAGGAGGGGAGAGAACATCAATACACTGGAAGGGTAAAGAGGTTGGATATAGGAAATACTCAACTCTTATGTGCATTGAAATTGACCCAAGGAGGGAAGAACAATCCAATCCATTGGGGCAGAGAATAGATTTGTGCCTTATGGGGGGGGTAGAAGGGTAACAAAAGGACTGTGGGGGAGGGAAGCAATATAAAGGAGGGAGAGGGTGGAGGGTAGTTTTATAAAGACTATATGGAAATTAAGGGGGGGAACAAGAAAGGAGGGGGGGAAGAAAGGGAAGTAAACTAAAGGTGGGAACTATGGGGACTGATTAAAAACAAACATTGTATAGAAGGAAATAGTGAAAGAAGAAAAGGCAGGACCAGGAGTAGTAATCAAAATGCTTGAATGGAATGAACTCACCCATAAAACACAAGTGAATAGCAGAGTGGATTAGAATCCAAAACCCTGCTAGATGCTGTCTGCAGGAAACACACATGAAGAAGGCAGATACGCATAGGGTGAAAGTAAGAGGATGGAGACAAATCTATTGGGCATCAACTGATAAAAAGAAGGCAGGAGTCGCAATCATGACATCTGACAAAGCCAAAGTAAAAATAAATCTAGTCAAAAGAGATAGGGAAGGTAACTACATCCTGATAAAAGGCAGTATAGACAATGAGGAAATATCTGTACTCAATATGTATGCACCAATGGCAGAGCATCCAAATTTCTAAAGAAGAAACTAAAGGAGCTCAAGGATGAAATATACAGAAAAACTTTACTAGTGGGAGATCTGAACTTTCCTCTATCCGAACTAGATAAATCAAACCAAAAAATAAATGAGAAAGAGGTGAGAGAAGCAAATAAAATCTTAGAAAAATTAGAGTTAGTAGACATGTGGAGAAAAATAAATAGGGACAAAAAGGAATACATCTTCTTTTCAGCAGTACATGGTACATTCACAAAAATTGACCATGTATTAGGGCATAAAATCATTGCAAACAAGTGCAAAAGAGCAGAAATGATAAATGCAACCTTCTCAGATCACAATGCAATGAAAATAATAATTAGTAAGGGTACATGGAGAGATAAATCAAAAATTAATTGGAATTTAAACAATATGATACTCCAAAACTGGTTAAAGAATAAATCATAGAAACAATTAATAACTTCATTGAAGAAAATGACAATGATGAGACATTTCAAAATGATGAGACTTTCAAAACCTATGGGATGCAGCCAAAGCAATACTCAAGGGGAAAATTGTATCCTTGAGTTCATATATTAACAAATTAAGAAGGGCAGAGGTCAATGAATTTGGGCGTGCAAATTAAAAAACTAGAAAGTGAACAAATTAAAAATCCTCAAATGAAGACTAAATTAGAGATCCTAAAAATCAAAGGAGACATTAATGAAATTGAAAGTCAAAGAACTATTGATTTAATAAATAAGACCAGAAGCTGGTACTTTGAAAAAACAAATAAAATAGACAAAGTACTGGTCAGTCTAATTAAAAAAAGGAAAGAAGAAAATCAAATTGACATTATCCAAGATGAAAAGGAAGACCTCATCTCTAATGAAGAGGAAATTAAGAGAATCTTTAAAAACTATTATGCCCAATTATATAGCAACAAATATAGCAGTATAGGTGATATGGATGAATACTTACAAAAATATAAACTGCCTAGACTAACAGAGGAAGAAATAAATTACCTAAACAACTCCATATCAGAAAAAGAAATTGAACAAGCCATCAAAGAACTCCCTAAGAAAAAATTCCCAGGCCCAGATGGATTCCCAAATGAATTCTACAAATATTCAAAGAACAACTAATCTAAATATTATACAAACTATTTGACAGAATAAGCCAGGAAGGGGTACTACCAAATTCATTTTAAAACACAAACATGGTACTAATCCCAAAGCCAGGCAGGTCAAAAACAGAGAAAGAAAACGATAGGCCAATCTCCCTAATGAATATAGATGCAAAAATCTTAAATAGGATACTAGCAAAGACTCCAGCAAGTCATCACAAGGGTTATCCACTATGACCAGGTAGGATTCATACCGGGAATGCAAGGATGGTTCAATATTAGGAAAACCATCCACATAATTACCCATATTAATAATCAAACTGACAAAAATCGCATTATTATCTCAATAGATACAGAAAAAGCCTTTGATAAAATACAACACACATTCCTACTGAAAACACTAGAAAGTATGGGAATAGAAGGGCCTTCCCTAAAAATAATAAATAGTATATATCTAAAACCATCAGCAAACATCATCTGCAATGAGGATAAACTCGAGTCCTTCCCAATAAGATCAGGAGTGAAACAAGGATGCCTATTATGACCTCTATTATTTAACATTGTACTAGAAACACTAGCAGTAGCAATTAGAGAAGAAAAAGAAATTGAAGGTATTTAAATTGGCAACAAGGAGACCAAGCTGTCACTCTTTGTGGATGATATGATGATTTACTTAAAGAATCCTAGAGAATCAACCAAAAAACTAGTCGAAATAATCAACAACTTTAGCAAAGTTGCAGGATACAAAATAAACCCCCATAAGTCATCAGCATTTCTATATATCTCCAACCCATTTCAGCAGCAAGAATTAGAAAGAGAAATTCCATTTAAAATCACCTTAGACAATATGAAATATTTAGGAGTCTATATGCCAAGACAAACACAAGAACTATATGAATACAACTACAAAACACTCTCCACACAATTAAAACTAGATCTAAATAATTGGAATAACATTGATTGCTAATGTGTGGGGACAAGCTAGCATAATAAAAATGACCATCTTACCCAAAATAATCTACTTGTTTAGTGTCAGACCCATTGAACTACCTAAAAACTTTTTTACTGAATTAGAAAAAAAAAAACATAACAAAGTTCATTTGGAAGAACAAAAGATCAAGGATATCCAGGGAAATCATGAAAAAAATGAAAAGGAAGAAGGACTTGCAGTCCCAGATCTCAAACTTTACTATAAAGCAGTGGTTGTCAAAACAATTTGGTACTAAGTGACAGAAAGGAGCATCAGTGGAATAGACTTGGAGTAAATGACCTCGGCAAGACAGTCTATGATAAGTCCAAAGATCCCAGTTTGTGGGACCAAAACCCACTATTTGATAAAACCTGATGGCAAAATTGGAAGACAGTATGGGAAAGATTAGGTTTAGATCAACATCTCACACCATACACCATGATAAACTCAGAATGGGTGAATTGCCTGAATATCAAGAAGGAAACTATAAACAAATTAGGAGAATATAGAATAGTATACTTCTCAGATCTTTGGGAAATGAAAGACTTTAAAACCAAGCACAAGCTAGAAAAAAATCACAAAATATAAAATAAATAATTTTGATTACATCAAATTAAAAAGGTTTTGTACAAACAAAACTAACGCATCCAAAATTAGAAGGGAAGCAACAAATTAGGAAACAATCTTCATTACAAAAACCTCGAACAAAGGTCTAATTAGTCAAATTTATAAAGAACCAAAGCAATTGTACAAAAAAAATCAAGCCATTCTCCAATTGATAAATGGGCAAGGGACATGAATAGGCAATTTTCAGTTAAAGAAATCAAAACTATTAATAAGCACATGAAAAAGTGCTCTAAATCTCTTATAATTAGAGAGATGCAAGTCAAAACAACACTGAGGTATCACCTCACACCTAGCAGATTGGCTAACATGACAGCAAAGGAAAATAATGAATCCTGGAGGGGATGTGGCAAAATGGGGACATTAATTCATTGTTGGTGGCATTGTGAATTGATCCAACCATTCTGGAGGGCAATTTGGAACTATGCCCAAAGGGAGATAAAAGACTGTCTGCCCTTTGATCCAGCTATAGCATTGCTGGGTTTGTACCCCAAAGAGATAATGGGGAAAAAGACATGTACAAAAATATTCATAGCTATGCTCTTTGTTGTGGCAAAAATTTGGAAAATGAGGGGATGCCCTTCAATTGGGGAATGGCTGAACAAATTGTGGTATATGTTGGTGATGGAATACTATTGTGCTAAAAGGAATAATAAAGTGAAGGAATTCCATGGGGACTGTAACAACCTCCAGGAATTGATGCAGAGTGAGAGGAGCAAAACCAGGAAAACATAATACACAGAGATTGATACACTGTGGTACAATTGAATTTAATGGACTTCTCTAATAGTGGCAATGCAGTGATCCTGAACAACCTGGAGGAATCTACAAGAAAAACCACTATCCACATCCAGAGGAAACTCTGTGGGGGTAAAAACACAAAAGAAAAACAACTGCTTGAATACATGGGTCGAAGGGATGTGGTTGAGGATGTAGACTCTAAATGAACATCCTAGTGCAAACAACAACATGGAAATAGGTTCTGATCAAGGACACAAGTAATACCCAATGAAATTGAACGTTGGCTGTGGGAAGGGTGGGTAGAAGGGAGGGAGGGAAACAATGTGATTATTGTAAGTAAGGAATAATGTTCTAAATTGACTAAAAGAACTAATTCAAATAGGGGGAAATGGTTTATTCATTCATTCATAAAGATGGATTTTTTTTACTATCCAAGTTCACTGACCCCTGAAATCAAGTGTCAAGATAGGAGTCTCTGCTTTATGGAAAGGCTTGACAACCTCTTATTGCTGGAATTTAAGAGAGAATTTCTGGTCAGGTACAAGTTGAACTAGATGACCTCAGAGATGCCTTCCAACTCCAAGATTCTTTGATTTTATAACTTTCTCAAGGTCACACACATACTTAGTGACAAAGCTAAGATTCAACCCAAGATTTTCTAAATCCAAATATAATTATAATCCAATATACCACAGCAATTACTATTAAGTAAATGTATACATAAAGCAGCAAGTTCTGATTATATAAAAACTAGAACATACAAGATGAGATTATTACTTGAAATCCTTGCCAAGGTCTTGTGTCATTGAAACCTGAAAGTTCACATAATGAGAAGCACTTCTTGGGAGAGCAACATGGGTCAGTAGGTTAAGCAATGGCCTGGAAAGGACTCTAGGTCTATGAATTTTAATTTGTGTTTTGCCACTAATTTTGTGACCTTGAACAAGTCATTTAACATCTCTATATCTCAGTTTCCCTTCTATAAAAGGAGATAGTATATTATGAAATGATCATTTAGGGTCTCTTGATTACACACAATTTGACACTTTTTCCTCATGCCTTAGAGAGGTAGATTGTTATAACTATTCTGATTTTGTTTAACAGGACACAGATGCCAAAAATGGAGATGTAAGGGATTTTCCTATATTAGTACACCAAATCAACATCTTTCCTAAGATTAGAATTGAGGGTCTCCAACTCCTCAACTTGCTACCTAGATTCATGATATTCTTTGTGTACTGAGGTAATGAGAAAGTAATAACCAATGTAAGACAGAAAGGCAAGTAATCATTCAATTCAATTTTTGTCATTTATTTAAAAAGGAAAGAATAATGCATATATATATATATATATATATATATATATATATATATATATAGGAAAACTGCAACCAAAGAATGTCTCAGCCACCACTTGAAGTCATGTTCTCTGTCATGTAGACCAGGTAGCTGCCAGATAGATGCATTCTGCTTTTACAAAAGTTTTGATTAAAACAAATTTCTATTCAATGCATACAATTTCTCCCTGAAGACTCCTAAAGGAATGTGTTCACCAACTTCTGTTCCATTCTACCTCTTATTATAGCACCTCAATATTTTCTAGTCAATGGAATTCTACAGTATAGCTGCACAGCATGTGTAGGAGGCATAATCTCCTCATCCTCCCCTAGTTTCAAGTCTGTCTCCTCTCTTCTGCAGAAAGGACAGATAGGGCAAAATGTTTTGTTAGAGGGTTCATTTTGTGCTTTTCTACTATGGTTGTTTTCACCTCCTAGAACATAATCTTTCTGAGGACAGGAAGAAGTCAATAATCCAATCAGTCATCAAGCACCCTACTAAGTGCTGGGGTTACAAAGAAAGGTAAGACTTGTAGTTTCTACTTTAATCATTTTGTGTTCTACACTTTGCACAGATTTAAATACTTGACAAAAGTCCTGCAGATGGGTGGAAAAAGACATCTAATTCAACAATATCATTTTATACATGAATAAAATTAGGCACAGAGCAGAGAGGAGTAATAAGTTGAATTATTATTGCTAGTTTTAATATTGTTGCTAACAATTATTTTTATTAATTGAGAAACTTGGGTCTTGAATCATTATGTACTGATGATAACTGAACCTAGAAGAACTGATGAGATAAACAAGAAAAAGAGTAAAGAAAAGGGTCTAGGAGATAGCCTTGGGTATATCCACTCAAATGAAGGTAGGACATAATGATCTAACAAAAGAGATTAAGGAGGAACAGCCAGACAAGTATCAATTTCATGTAAGAATAGATTTAGGACTAGAAGGTAAGTCTTACAGGTCCTCTAGTCCAGTCCTCTCATTTTCACAGATAAAGAAACTGAAGCCCAGAGAGTTTAAAGTACTTCCCCAAAATTATATAAATAGTAGAGGTGGAATTTGAATTCAGGTCTTTTGACCTCAAATCCATTGCATTTTTTCATTGTATCACTCTGAGAAGAACCAGGGAGAACTCACAGTGGAAAAGCACCTGGGGTAAGGGATGATCAGCAAATACTGCAGGGAAATCAAGAAGCATGAAGTCTGAGAAAAGCTAATTGGCACTTGCAGGGTCTTGCAAATTTTAAAATATTATGTGTCAGTTGTTATTATTGATTTTTGTTACATCAAAAATCACTTTCTTTTTATTCTTTGTGGCAATGTAAAATTCTCTGCTCATTGTGAATTAGTATTAAATTTGATCGATCAGAAAACAGTTTCAAAGAAGGGGCATCACATGCTCAAAACTACCCCAAATTAGCAGCAGTTCTGGAACCAGAATGAATACTTAGAACTATCTAAAAGTGGAATGAACTGTCTTGGAAAATGCTAAGATTTTTATTTGTAGAGGTCTTCCAAACCAGAAGATCACTTGTTGGCTATATAGTGAAGGAGATCTTTCTTCAGTAGGGTTAGGGATTGCTTTGGAAATAGCTTTGGAATGTGGAAAGGTCCCTTTCAACTCTCAGACTGTTTCAGGGAAGAAAAGAGTTACTACTCAAAATTCCTAAATCTAAAGCCCAGGTTTGTTTTATGGATCAGTGTAGACAACTACTTTAGAACACTCTCCACCAGGAAATTAAGACTCTTTGATTTGAGCTTCTGATCCTGTGTTGTTTAGTACTATTAGGACCCTCCCTACTTTGCTCTTCTTACGAGTACTCTAATTATTTAGTTACCCCTCATTTTTTAAATGGGGGGGATAAAATAATGGGTTTCTCCCTGTAGATGGAAAAAATAGGATGGCAATTGGTTGTGTGACTGTGCACAGGTGGCATCTTTATGAATTAGACTTCAATTTAAGAAGGCAACACCACTTATGACCCTCAGTATCTGGTATCAACTCACAGAGAATGCTGGAAAGTAGTGTCAAAAGGCTCCAGTAAAAGAAACTGAAACACAACCTTAATAAGACGTAGGAAGGGCAAAAATATTCTTAAAACTTCCACTCAGTCCTTCAGTTCTCAAATATGTCTTCTGGCAAGCAGGGCAGCAGCTGACAACTACATTCATCCACTCTTCCCATAAGTTTCTCATTGTTTGCTCTCTAATAAACAGCAGCACTCCTATCTTTACTTTGTTTGTATGGGAGCTAAGAGGCACATATGGACTCATGATAGCCTAACTGATATCAAAAGAAATAACATTTCCATCCCATTTGCAGAAATGATGTTTAGGGTTAGCATAATAAATTATATCTTCAGTTTCTAGATACTATCAGTGATGGACTTGTTTATTTGCAGGGAACTAGACATTTTCCTTAAAATCTTTATGTTTATAGTTCCATCAGTAACTCTCTCTGTCCCTCTCACTCTAGCAATTTTTAAAAAGCAGTTTTAAAAAACTGTTTATTCCTTACAGTTCAACATGAAGTTTCCTACTATATCTTAAAGATACTAAAAGTTGCTGGTAAAGAAGAGGCAGTTAGTTGTACTCTCCCTTCCCAATTATATCCTGTTTCAATATTGTTAATTCTTTTTGCTTCTAGATAGGTATGAACATTTCTGAACCACTTTAACTAATGTGACCACAGAAGACCCAGAAATCAGTGGAGATAGTCATATAATCAATTAATCTATCAGTGGTAATTATTACATTTTAAAAGACAGACTGTTTTATGTCCTGTGATACCTTTATGAGATAATTGGGTCTCTGGTTGGGTCAAGAAGAGAACCCATTGGTTTTGGTCTTATAAGATTACTCTCTTACAAAAATGAATATTATGAAAATGGGTTTTGAGGGATCATACATGTAGTACCCAGTGGAACTGCTTGTCAGCTCTGGGAGGGAAGGGAGAAGGAGACAATGTGAAGCATGTAACCTTGAAAATTTATATGTAAATTTGTTACTAGAATAAAATAAAGAAAAAATTATATAAATAAAAAAGAAGAAAATCCATTGATTGATTAAACAAATTAAATATCTTTATGGGGACTTTGAAGTAATTTTAGCAGTTATTTAGTCAAGTGGGGGAGCACTTTATTGGGATTAGCTACCAAGTTTGATATTTGATCATTCCATGGTTAGAGCCAGGTCCTCGAGAGGGAATGCATCTTATAGAAGGATTGGGTATTTTTTTTTCCTCTCACTTCTCCCATACCCTAAAATTGAACATGTAATCAGAAAAACTGTACTGGTAGGAGAGGATGCATTCATCTTGGAGCTGAAAGAAGCTTACTAAGAACAAATAGAGAAACTGATATAGAAAGATTGCTACTCTAGGAAGAAAGAAGCTCCAAGAAATACAACTCCTTGTACCAGAGAAGAATTATGACTAAAAAGAAGAAACCAGGAGTTGTGAATGATCTCTTTACAATACATATTCCCCATTCACATACCTCTCTATAACTGTACTTTAAGTTTGAACCCACTTTTTCCATGGATTTGTGTATCTGTGGGAGAGTGTATCCCTTGCTTCTGGGAGGAGGAGTGGTATAAATTATTCCTACTATATCATTTTACTATCTTTGCTAAAAGCTATTAAAGTCTACTGGCTCATTGCTATTTAAAAGTCCACAGGTATGGGACTGTGAGCACTAGTGCTAGAAATCTAGGCCCTTGGGGTTACTGCTAGAACTCTGATGGTAGCAGGAAGCAACCACTCAATAAGGAACCCCAAACTATAAGTATGAATGCAAGTTGGGAGAGTGACTCCAGAGTGAGTGTTACATTTCTATCTCTGAAATGTTATTCTCCAAATTTTTGACAAAGATTATTGATTCTCCCTGGCTGATTTCCCCATAGCCTTCTTTTGTCTGTTCCTTTCTGCCATAACTTCCTTTTCTGAACTTGGCCACTGGTCCATGGGGCCTGTGAGCTTGCTTTCTTGCTTGGCCAAATTCCTAATCCTGCTCCCCACATATGGCCTGCTCTGTCCTGTAGTAATTCAAATCCCAGGATGCTCTAGATTGGCAGGAGCTAATCTGATCTGAAACATAACAATGCTGGATTTGAATTTTAGATGGTGTGTGCCATGACAACAAACATCCACATCCACAAAACAAGATTGGGAACTGTTGACTCTTTCCAAGGGAGGTGGGGGTGGGGGGTGGGCAGGGAAGTTGTAGCAATCTAAAGATCAAAGAACCATTTGCCTCAATTGGTTAAAAACACTGCTTTGATCTCCATATCCCTCCTGAACTTCAACAAGCCATTAGGTAATTAGCAGCACTAACTCTCTGTATCTCTAACCCTCAATATCTAACCTGTTCTCTCTGACCATTAGAAATTTAAAAGGCAGAGGAGCCTCTGTGTTTGATTTGCCAGGTTGCTGAGGGTTATCAAAAACTGATCATGAGGAAATTCAGGTGAAAATAAATGGAGAAAGAGCAACAGAAACATAAAGTCATGAACCCCTCGAATTAGTGTGGACACTGAAGAAAAGAGAAGCTGAAACAACTTGGAGAAACTAAAGTGAATTAGATCTCTGAGTGAATGAAGAAGGAAATAGAACTTTCCATTCTCGTTATGGTTTTGAGGATGAGAAGAGAAAGTGACTCTGGTACTTTGAAAATCATGAGGGTGGTACCCAGGATGTCAAAATGGACTGACCATTTTTCTTTCTATAGAACCCAACACCCATGAACAAAGGACCGAGAAACCACATTTGTGACTTGAGAATCCCCCTTCATGTGTGTATGAGGTAAGCAGCTCCGAGGAGGGGATTTCAAAGAAGACTTTGTATTGTTCACAGAGTCTGTCAAGCATAGGAAGGGTGGAATTCCATCTGTTCAGTGCAATTCGGTTCAGTGAACTGGTTCACTTTTAATGGTTCACTGAGTTGTGACACCTAGTTGAAATTACAACAAATGCTTTAAAAAAACTCATATATGACCATTTAAGAAATTGCAAGGCAAGATTACTCCCCCACTCCTGCACTCCCCCCCCCA